>NC_056748.1:748871960-749003485 GCF_019279795.1 Protopterus annectens
GATACACTACTGTCACAGGCAGGGGAAACATTTTATAGAATTTAGAGAAAAAAAAAACACATCTCTAGAGATGGGAACAAGATCTGGGTAAGAACTGAGATCGGCTCTTGAAAGATTATGTCATGCCTCTCAGCTATGTAGATTTTAGTGTCACATTTTGAGTCTATTCCTGATAAAATTGTGGTTTTCTGATTATTTGTGGGAAATCAGTAAGGATCGAAGTTACTAACTTACAAACAGGGAGGTGATTTAACTAAGTGGGTGGCATTGTTTTCAGCTTCGGTCCAAAGAAGAAATACGATTTTAGTAATGAGTGTGTCCGTTTAACTTCTTAGAACAAGAAACCTAGACAAAGTCATATACAGAAATGGAGACTTTTTTTTAAATATTACTCTTACAAACTTGGTTCATAGAATTACAGCTACTACATAAGCATGAATTTTCTGAAGGGTTACAAAGTCAGAAACACAAAATGCATTTAAGTATTGCCCAACTACAGTTCTTTAGGATTCAACTCTAAATTGCCCGAAAAGCACAATTTAATGATAAACGGACTTGGGGAAAATAGGCAAAAATCATGGAGATTCTGCAAGAGCCATTACAGTTAAGAAACATGGCTGAAAAGCATTGTATTCAATGCAAAGAGCAGAACGGGACCGTTCAGCAAGTATTAGTGCAACTACCTCTAGGGATACAGTTTCAACATATCGGCACGTAAATAGAAAATAATTAAAAATACAGTTAACCAACATAACAAATGGTAGAAACCACAGATTTTAAGTCCAGGAACACAAAGTTAAAGTACAGTTGCTGTTAGGAGACAAAGCAAGACTGGAACTGAACCTACACAGGATGTTTCTAAGCTAATTGACACTGAGGGTGGAAATTTCAGTGACGCTGTCAAGGGGCGTTACTTTGCTCTGCTTTAGAGTGGACCCGAATTTTAAACTCTGGGATTGTCCCTTTAAGCATACCTCTCAACTGTCCAGATTTTTACAGACTGCCAAGATGTTTGCCTCATAGGCTTGTTTCTCATAAAATGTGTGGTGGTCAATGAGTAATGAGATACATTTCAGTTTCAGACTTCATATCCTTCAGGGAATGCATAATGACACAAATCCAGCTATTGTAGCAACTTTCTAAGTTTGTAAGAGCAATATTTAAAATCTGTCCCTATTTTCTGGGCCATTGTCCCTCCATTATTTTAGGCTTTGACCAAATGTCTTGCACTAAAGAGTTTGAGAGGTATGTACTTCAGTAAGGGTGAGTGTCGCCTCCCCTGCACCAATGTACTTGGATTTGGTAAATATAACCCTAACCCTGCACATTATACTATTAGAAATGTTTCCCTAACACAACTACTACAGAAGACAAATGAACATAGATCACATTCACACACAATACCAAACATGCAATAGTCTAAATCTGTTATCTGTCCCCTTAGCTAGCCCTTACTGTTCTCACAGACACTTGTACATGCACACTGTATGCTATAATGTAATCTTCCACAACCATCTTTTCTGTCAAAGATTCATTTTCATGCTCACTCCTACTTACCTGCACTCACTGTGTAAAATTTTTACTTCAACCATTTAGATTCACACATGTGCAGTCACTCTTTTTATACACACACACACACACACACACACACACACACACACACACACACACACACACACACACACACACATATTAATTAAACAAAAAATAAATACAAATTAAAAAGCCTGCCTAACCTCAAACGAACAAACCCAGGTCATTGAACCTGCTACAGCATGAACTCACTTTTACCACTTTGGAAAACCTCCAATCATAATTATTCATGCACACCTTACAAATCAAAGTATAACTTCCCAATAAAAGTTTTTATGTTGGCCTACACATTCCGTAAACAGCACACCACACGTATAAAAATTACAAAAAAAAAATCCTGTTTCTTTTCTGACCATTATGGCCCTTTTGCCAAGAGGCATATAAAGAAGTCACCTGCTTCATCATATCATTGCAAAAAAAAAAGGATGCTTATTACAAAAAAGGCTACTAAGCTTCAGCAACGATATGCTGACTAGAGATAAAATAAAAAAAAACAATGACTGTTTTGTCTGCCTATTTAGTTTCATGGACATGGCTTGCCATACAAGGACTCCACACAAGATGCCTACTTATAAGATGCTTTACAAAAGCTGCCCATTACAAAAAAAATTGCAGAATGTGTACTCCTTGTTCTGATCAGTCTAATCCAAGTATTTTGTTCTTATCCCTACCAGGCAATGTTGATTTACACCGGAGAAAATCTCCCCACAGAAACTGCAATATACATTTCAAATGGAAAAAAATCAGTTAAATTAACAAGTAGAGCATAAATAAACTATGACAAGAAACAGATAAAGCATCATCACTAAGTAAAACAGTATAATTCAAGGCAAAATATATGAGTACAGCTGTAAGAAACAATATTGTATATAAGAATAACTATTGACAAAGTGTCCAGAAAAGAAGAAAAGGTTGACATGAAGCTAAAATCAGTGTACTGAATATAGACATGAGGGTACAAAAAAGCCAGCAAGCAAAGTCTGACAAAAACTAAACGTTAGACAGTGACGGACTCCACTGGAAAAAAACGATCGGGCTATAAAGAGGCCCGCTTTGGTGGATTTCAAAACAAGCTTAGCAACTGTCTGACTTCAACTTCAACTAACTAAGAAAACCTTTAAATTAAACCACCACAAATACACACATAAATAAACTAATACTGCTTAGTGCTTAGGCAAGCAAGTAGACTGACATACCACCAGATTTCATTTAGTGAATCAATAATACGACTGTACATTTTTTTTTTCATTTTGTTTCCCTACCTCAAAGTTTAAACGAGTGACTGTCCGTCTCCTTCTAGCTGAAAAATTCAGCCTTTCCTTTGCAAAATTAAGCAGCAGGGCAAGCCTAAATAAAAAGCTATATAGTTGCACTTGTTATACGTAGAAAGTGCACTGTGTCTGTAATCATCCAAAGCACTGCACTGGTAGTACTGATTGGTTCTCGCGCTCTTCCCAAAAAAGAGAGCAAGAAACAGTCAGTAGCCAAACAGCTGTCCACGTCACACACGTGACTGTGGACGGAGCAGTCTGACCCTGTTCTATTTTACTGTGCGGTTACCACATAGCTTTCTGGGCATTACACTGATGCCTTCCTCTTTCCTTAATCTGGACTGTTTTAACAACAGTCCAGATTTACATTTAGAGAAACAGAAAAAAAAAAACCTGAGAACTCACCGAGCATGCGCAGTCCGAGTTCCGGGTCTGTGCAAGTCAGTCAGACTTGCTTGGAAACTCAGCTGCCAGCGCTAATATTTAAATAAAATACTAGTAGTTTATTTTAAAAATATATTTTTAATTAAACTGTTTTCTTTTCAACTGGGTGGGCTGCAGTCCAATGGCACGAGCCGCCTCTGTGCATGTCATTGGATACTATCATTTCGTATAAGGACTGTTTCTCAAAAGAGGGAGGATGTAGATCAGAGCATGTGTATGTACATTTAAGAAGCATTTCCAGGTGTGCACGTGCATATAAATACTGAGCACGTGCAGGCAGCAGTGCCATTTTGAGAAAACAGCCAGTGTTCCATGTGTGTGTGCAGTAGTCAGTCTGTTTATAAGTTTGTTACAAAGCCTAATTTCTGATGTGCTTGTGTGTAATAAAGCTGCTTGAACAGAACCCACAAATGTTTGTCTGTTTTATCCTGATCAGACGAGCGGCACAGAGGTTCTAGGGTCCTTGTTGAACCAAGGGACTATTCAGTTTGTCCCCCCGTCACAAGTGGGAAAGGGTTTTTATTCCAGGATGTTCCTAGTTCCTTAAAAGTAAGGCACTTGGAGACCTACTCCAGATCTCTCCCTGCTCAACACCTTTCTCAACGTCCCTTCTTTTCAGATTTTTACTCTTCAAACCCTGTTTCCTCTTTTACTACCCTGGGCTTTTCTGGTGTTTTTGGATCTGAATGATGGTTACTTTCTTATCCATGTTCACCCTCTTTTCAGGAAGTTTTTAGGTTTCTCTGCATCTTCCTTTCATTTTCAGTTCTCTGCTTTGCCCTTTGGGCTCTCTGCTGTCTGAAGGGGTATTCACAAAATGCCTAGCTCTTGTGATTGCTTTCTGCAGGCTCCAAGGCATTCAGATTTTTCCTCATCTCGATGACCTTTTGCTTCAGGTGCCTTCTTCCAGTCACCTGTTACAGGATCTGGATTTTACAATCTTTATCCTTCAAAGTTTGGGGTTCACTATTAACTTTAAAAAAATCTGTCTTAACTCCCTGTCAGGATCATGTGTATCTGGGATGCAGGATTCAGACGGTACCAATGTTGGCCTGTCTTCCACCACCAAAAGTTTTGTCATTGACAACCTTCTTTGATTTTCTTCTTCCTCTTATTGTCATGCCAACCAGGGAGTTTCTTCAGGCCCTGGAATTCATGGCTTCTTGTATTCCAGTGCTTCCTCTTGCCAGACTGGATAAGTGGAAGCATCAGTAGTATCTCAAGTCAGTTTGGCTGCAGCATTGTCACCCTGTGGATTTCAGTGTACTTTTCCTTTCCTGTTTAAAGAAGGAATTTGAGTGGTAGGTTCAACAGTTTGCTCTCAACCTTAGCCCACCCTTTCAGACTCTAGTCCCTTCTCTCTCTCTCTCAAGAACTGTTCACCGATGCCTCAGTCAAGGGGGTGGGAGGCTTCTTTTGGTCACCTGAAAGTTCAGGGTCTCTGGCCCCTTCATCAGAAGTCAGACCATTTTGACATAAAAAAAACCGAAAACTCTGATTCTGGCCCTTTAAGCTTTTCACACCATGTTCTGTCCAGGCCCCTTCAAGGTGTACACAGACAATACTACATTGATATGGTATATCAGCCAGCAGGGAGGCACAAAATATTACCTCCTCTGTAGGGTGGCTCTTCAGGCTTGGAAGGTGGCTCTCCATTATCAGTTGACTCTTCAGGCAGTATATATTACTTCAGAGCACAATCTAGTGGCAGTCTTTTTGAACAGGTCCAAAACACAGGCTCATGAATGCTTGCTTTACAGAGACTTGTTTCTGGACATAGTCCATTGTTGGGGTATTCCTCAGGTAGATCTTTTTGCCTTCCCTCTGAACAGGCAGCTTCCCCATTCTGTTATCAGGCATGAAAGGGGGTGTGTCTTTATGCTTTCCCCCCCTCTTCCTTTACTCTCAGGAGTCCTGCAGAAGCTTTAGCTAGACTCCCCAAAAATGTTGCTAGTGACTCCCTTTTGACCAAGTAAGCACTGGCTCCTCGTCTTAATGCATCTGGCCAAGGTCATTCACCACAAGTTACCTCATCAGTTGGATCTCCTCACACAGGACAAGGGGTTCCTCATCTGTTCTCACTTGTCCAGATTTCAACTGGCAATGTGGGTGATAGAATTTTGATATCTTTGTTACCTCTTTTCTGAGGACATGCTCAGGGTTTTACAGGGGGCAAGGAAACCCTCAGCCAGAAAATCTTATATGTCCAAATGGGAAAGATTTTCTGTCTGGTGCCATGGTCATAACCAGGACCCCTTTTCAGTGGGGGTCTCTCTGGTCCTTTCTTATTTGTGAGTTGCTCCAGTCTGGCTTAACCTGTTCTTAAATGAAGGCCATTTGTCAGCCATTTCTGATTGTCTGCCCTTGAATCATCTTCTGGCTTTTCTTTTTCAGGTCAAACAATTTCTTAAAGGTGTCCTGCATATTAGGCCTTAACAGAAACCAATTCTTCTTCCTTGAGACCTTAATTTTGTTTTTGAAAATTTGATCAAACTCCTTTTGAGACAGCAGATTCTGCTTCTTTGGAACATTGTACCTGGAAGACTGTTTTGTTGGTGGCTTTTACTTCTGCTCAGAGAGTTCCTGAGCTCCAGGCCTTTATGGCCAGCCATTCCTTTTTTTTTTTTTCACAGGGGCAGGGTGTCCCTTCTTACTGATCCTTCTTTTATGCCCATGGTAGTAAATGAGTTGTCCTTGAATCAGTCGGTACTACTCCCTTCATTTTCCCATCTGCTCAGTCTGCTAGTGAGAGGATCCTGCCTACCCTGGATTTGCACAGACCGCTGAGGTACTATTTTAAGGCCACAGTGTTGGGCTGCCCCAGATGGGAGATCCCTTCTGTCTAGAATACTCAACAGTGCAGAGAAGGACATATACTGTTATGGTAAGATTTTGGACAGCTGTACTTTAATTTGTAATAACTCACAACATTTCATGGGTATTAACTTTAAGGTTCCTGATAATTCTGAAGAAGGCCTTGTGGTTATCCATAGTGTCAATGACAGTCCTCAGTTTGTGCTTGCTTTCAGAGGATTTGATTTTGTTGATCTTTTTGAGTTTTTCTCTAACTGATGAGGTGTTCATTTTTCTTTTGTGGGAAATGAGTTTCTTCCTCTTATTATTTAATTTAATACTATTTAATACTGTGGTTCTATGAAATGGGTTTGTTCTTAAAGTTGGCGCTGTATTTATGCCTTATAGGGCGAGAGGCCTCAATGCATACTTGGAGGTGGGCATGGAATGTATTTGTGAATATGGCTGTGTGTAATAACGGGCTCAGCAGGGAGAGGAGGGTGTTTAAATTTCATCGGGTCATCAGTTAGTTGGGGTAGATTTGCCTTGGAGTAGTTTCTGTAGATGAGGGTTTACAAGATAACTCAGGTCTTGCAGTTAAGGTGTTATTGCATGGTGGTCAGATCTGACAAGTGATTTGGTAACTAACCTAGGGGTCCTAGATTGGTGAGAGCCAGGTCCAGTATTTCTGAGTCCATTGTTGGGATATGGACTAAGTTTTTCTAAGAAGTTTGTATTAATGACATCTGGGAATCTTTCTTATTACTTATTTGTGGTGGCATAGAATTCTCAGTTTATGGAGGGGAAGTTGCAGTCACCCAAGAGAATAATGTCTGCCTCTATAGTGAGGGATGTCAGTTTTAGATACGCCTCATTGTTCTTCGGGTTTATGTATGGGGTAATATAGTTGGCAACAATTTTGTACTGGGTTTTGTTTGTCGTGATAAGGATGTGGAGAAATTCAAGGTCATTGTCCTACATTATGAGTCTGGATATGAAATGTTTTTTAGGAACACAGATGCACCTCTCTAGCCAAACTTTCAAGTTTGGTGTTTGCTCTGAATGTTTGGAAGCCGTTAACTCCTTGTACTGTAGGGGTACTTTCTCTGTTCTGAAACCATGTTTCAGTAACTTGTGCATATATCTATATCTTCCAGAGTTAGGAATGCCTGTAAGAAATGCAAATTTTTATTAAGGCTTCTGGCATCGGGCAGTACCACCTTTAATATTGTTTTGATTTTGATTGGCTATGTAGGTAATTTGAGGAGCCTGACCTTGCCTTAAAAAAACTACAGTGGGTTGGAAAAAGTCTTGACCAATATACTGAAGCCATGAAAAGAGAGAGATGCAGGCCATCCCTAGCAAAGCAGCAGCGTTTGTCAGTCATCTCCACCTAGGATTATATATATTGGATCCTCTGAGAATGACATTAGTAGCTAATCCATTACTTAAAATCTGTTATCTTCTGTTTGTGTTGTGACATCATTCTTTGTGATGGTGGGATACTGCTGAATACTAGTTTCGCACTCATTTCAGATGCATATTCTTAGAGGAGCAAGAGTTACCTGGGGAAGTTTTACCTGCTTGAGCATGTGACATCTGCCTGAGTCCTAAAGATTAACAAAGACTGAATTATCCATGCAAATCGAATGTTATAATAAGTACATAGCTTTCATTTTCTACCTTTTTGCTGCGCTTTCCGCATTCTAGCCAGCAGACAGCAGTGGACAAATTGCTGTTTTCACGATCAACCATTTTGTTGAAGAAAAACAGTTACAGTAAGTTTAACAGTTTAATTTTTCTACGCACCAAGTCCCCTCTCCTAAAACAGACAGCAGAATGAGCTTCAAGTGAAGTGTCATGTCTCATCAGTTTTATTTAGGCAATATTGTTGTACAACAGTTTAATATTATTTTATTAAAACCAGTCATTGGCTAGATGCCAGAAAATATTTTGGTGTTAAATCTTATTCAGATTAGATTTGATTTCATTCAGATTAGATTTCATTAAAAGAATAAATAATTCACAGAGCACACACATTTAGTACCACCACTATTACAAGATCTGTTGCGCTAAGGGGCCAAGGAGTACCACATTCAGAAGAGGGTGAAGGGTTTTACTCAAGACACTTGTTTTTTTGCTACTCTTTCCCTGGTACCAAGTAAAGATGTCCTTGGAGGACAGGCTTTGATTTGTCAAAGTTAACCAAGTACATGAAGGTTCCAATTTTCAAAATGTTAATCTTGCAAGCTTTTGTCCTTCTTTTCCTTCCCCAGGCCTTTCATTGTAGTATTTGGATATGAAAGATGCTTATCTCCACATACCCACGAACAAAGCAGAATAAATAAGGTCTGAGGCAGGAGAATCCTACTTCCAAATTACCTCTTTGTCCTTTGGTGTATTTGCTGTAGTCCAGGTATTTATAGTATACCTAACTCCAATCAAATGGATTCATATTTACTTGTACCTGGACAGCTGCTTAGAATAGGCAACAACTCTGGACTTTCAGGAAGCCCTGAAGTTTTCACTGTATTGATTAGAGACTCTGAGGCTCTTATCTCTCTCTCTCTGAACTTTCCAAAATACCAGCACTTCCCAGGAAGCAGAATGGTAGAAATTGTCCTTTTGGTGTCAAAGGAGGGGTGAAGACCAAACCCTGTCCATGGTGTCCTTGGTCCTAATTTATCTGTCAGAACTTTTCAGATCAGGATTGTAGTGCAGTTCATTGAAGGTGCATATATTTGTCATTTCAGCATGCCTACTTTGAACTACCCATACCAGATTGTCTATATAGCAATTCATCAGTGGGGTCCTGGACTTCAGATCTAAAAGGAGAACCTTCAAGACCATTGGTTATGTTCTACAAAAGCTAACCTTGTCTCCTTTGGAACAGTTGTTTGCTGCTTCCCTCAAGTATCTGCCATAGAAAACTGTACTTTTAGTGGCTGTTACTTTGGCCAGGACAATTTCAAAACTACAGGCCCTTATGTTCAAAGAGCTGTGTCTTATCATCCACAAGGACAGTGCCACACTTTCCACTAACCCTTCCTTTGTGCATAAAGTAGTGACTGGGGAATCATTGAAAGGGGCCATTTACCTGCCTGTTTTTTTTCCATAAACCCCCTCAAATAAAAGGGAAAATATCTTGTGTTCCATTAATGTACATATACAGCTAAGACAGGTCTGCACTCAGTCCATTGAAAGAAACTACATGCTCATCAGTTCACATTTTTCAGAACATTACATCCTAGATATTTGTTCAAAGGCAAGGGTGGGGTTTGCTACAGCCATTTTATAGGGACAGCTGCAACCCGCTCTTTCTGTGGTCCAGCCACTTGAAGTTTAATAAGCTTTGGGAATCTTCCTGAAAAGTTATCACTACTCAACTAGTGGAAGATTTGATGACCATAGTGGTTGTGGTAGGAACATACCATAATTATGGCTATTCAGTTATGTTCACTGTTGCAGTGATATATCCTTTCTTCTATCCTTTTCCCCCCTTCTTTTCATGGGGTTCTCTCTAGGTTCAGGGTGGGTATCTACCCATTCTTAATCATTACTCTCCCACTGTTTCTCTCTTAAAGGTGTTCTTCCCCCCTACGTTGACCTAGTGTCTTGAGGGGCTGCTTAGTAGGTCCCTTCTGGTTGAGCACCCTGGTTAGGGGTCCATAGGTTTGTAGGTAATATGTATGCTAAGGACCCCAGGGGCTTTTTAAGCCTAGCCATGCTTCCCAAAGGTAGAAATCAAACCCTGTAACTTGCCTTTATAAGGCAAATGCCTTAACTGTTATGCTAAACCCTAACCCCCTCCTCTTCATACAATAATCTTTTCATACTCTGGTCTCAGACCTCATCACTGGCACAAATGAGAGCAGGTTAAAAACTAAAGTTGGTGTAGATGGGCATGACTTATACTACTGATATGCTGATCCTCCAGGTAAGAGGGAGTCCATCCATCTGGGAGGGGAAGGGTGCAGACTTCTGGAAGTCAGGCTGGGCACCCAGTCCTCCTACAGCAAAACTTCCAAGAAGTTATCACTATTGCAACAGCAAACACATTTGAATATCTAAGTGTTATTTATTTTATTTTTATTTATTTATGCATGCATGCAATGTGCTTGCAGGCTAGGATGTATTGATTGGCTTGCACATTGGCCTTCTAAGAGTGTAAGTTCATTAATTATCTTGCTCTAAACTGTAGGATTATATAATACCCTGCTAAATGGTTTTGTGTATGAAGTTAATTGTGTGATGACTAGATCTTAAAATGATCAGATTACATACTAAAAATTGGAATTTGCAGAGATGTATAGTCTGGACTGAATATCACACATTTCAAATTCTTTGTATTGGCAGGTCCAACTGGGAGCGGAAAGACCACATTCATTAGTGAGTATGCACTGGACTTGTGTATCCAAGGTGTTAACACATTGTGGGGCAGCTTTGAGATCAACAATGTTCGCCTTGCCAAAATTATGCTGACACAGTTTGCGATGCAACATCTTGAGGAGCAACTGGAGAAGTTTGATGAATGGGCCGACAAGTTTGAGGAGCTCCCACTTTATTTCTTAACTTTTCATGGACAGCAGAACATCAAGTAAGATAGTTTATGCAACTTCTTAGAAGTACAGACTTCAGTCTCTGATACTTTGTATAGCTTTCCAGATGTGAAACTCTGGACATTATTACAGAATAAAGGACTTTTTACCCCATTTAATCAAAACAGTTGGATTATTGGTTGAATTGAGGAGTAATATTTGTTAAACACTACTTGGTTTGTAAAAGGGCATTTAGGTTATCCTTTTTTCAGAACACGTCCATAAAGTTACCGCTAATGATGAGACAAAAGCTAAGCTAGACTGCAGTTTTAAACTTGACTATGTAACTGGCCTTTGGCTTCTGTGTTATGTAGATCTATTTGATTAAATTTGCATTATAATTTTCATCTCAGTTATTTTTTTTTCAAAGTTCCCCATAACAGGAGAATAATAAGGCCCAAATTGCCATTTTTTCTTCCTAAGCAAACTACTGGTGGTGAAGGGGGGGTCTTAGTTTATTATATTCATGATAAGTTACAATTGAAGGTCTGTGGTCCACACAGTTGGGCTTACTGTGGAAATGTTTTTTCAACTTTCTGAGTCAACTGTTGACCTGGGGATAGAGCCAGTCTCTTGCCCTGACCATTTTCTTTTGCACTTTACAGTTCAACGTTTGATAGGGGGTTCCTGGTCATGTGCTGGTGTGTTGTAGGTATTATAACATGGTCACCTCTTTAACTTCTTAAACCTCTCACAACTTAGTGCAAGTGACTCATATGATCCAGTAATGTGCCTGGCATGCAGTTTTTACCTTCTCTGGATTCAGTTGTCCTGTCTCTGTCATGTATGTGTAGTCTACATAGTATCTTTTCAAACCTTGGTTTTTTTCTGAATTCCATTCTGTTCACAGGACTCTGTGAAGGCTTTAGGTCTGGTAGCACTGTACCCTTATGCAGGAGCCATACCTCTCATCCTTTCAGTACAAGAAATCTGGACAAAGTCTGACAAAATGGGGGACAAAGGCCCAAAAATAGGGACATATTTTAAATATTGCTCTTATAAACTTAGAAAGTTGCTAGAGTAACAGGGTTTGTGTTAACGTACATTTTCTGAAGTATATGAAGTCTGAAACTCAAATGTATGTCATTATTTAGTGACTTCAGTCTCCAGATCATCCCAATAATTTGTCAGAAAACCACACATTTTATGAGGAATAGATCAAAAATGTCAGGCAAAAATCCGGACATTCTGCAAAAATCTGGACAGTTGAGAGGTATGGCAGGAGCACAAAATTAGTTTGTATGAGCAGTGTGCCATTTACCAAGTGGAAATCTCCAAGGAGGATGCTTTTCTTTTCCTTTTCAGCATAACTTTCTGCTGTTCTAACTCAAGTATTAATTTGCTCATCATAAAATATGATTAAAAATAATAATAATAGTTTGCAATGAAGAAATGGCAGTCACTGACATCACAGAATTCATTTACTTCAGAGTATGAATGTTAATTTAATATCCTTATATTAGCTTTAAAATTAGTGGTACTATTATTTAAAAACTGTCCCTGATTTGAGACATTTGTCCTTGATTATTTTTGTTCCTTTTCTTGATTCTGGAGGTGTGAGGTTGAGAGCTGTACTTCCCTTGGTGGTTGAGAGTCTGAGCAACCCAGCCTCTCTCCACACCTAGAGGGCTTTTTCTGAATTTAGCATCTAAGCTTCTGTGTTGGATTGAGCGGAGCGCCTTGTGTTTTCACTGAGGAGGACAGTGGTCTGGCCAGCACTTTCATTCGATTTTGTAATGAACGTATTCTTCCTGACTGCAAGGAATTAATTTCCTTAGAGTCAAGTGTGTGACAGACATACTGTGGTCTTCACCCCTGTCCAAACAGACTTGCTACATAATAATTCCTTGAGTTTTCCTCCCTCCATGATTTATGTGATTTGTAATGCCATGAAAGGAGTTACTGCAGTTATAGGATCCGACATTGGCAGATATCAGTACAGCAAGCTACACATGACCCACTGAGGTGACCTTTTTACCCTTTTCTTTCAGGATCCCCCTCCTGTCCCATCTACAAGTTAACAAATACCAGAAGGAAATTAGAGATACAGGGCAGAGTCTGATGGAGGTGGTTGCTGAGTTTCACCCTCCCAATCATTAGTTTTCCAGAAAACTGTCACCCTAGATTTTCCCCTTCCCCAAAGAAAGCTCATGGGCCCAGATTCCAGGGTCCTCAGAGTTCTCTAAGCGGTAGTGGTTAGTTCAGAGTAGATGATGGCAGTCCTGACTCCCTTGCCTTTTTCCCACAGGAGGAAGTCAGCAGAATATTTTCCTCCCTGTCCCAGCATGTAGAAACATTTCCAGAGACTTTTGTATCAGGGCGATTATTTCCAAGGGGTGCTCAGTTCTCTTTCTTGCTGCACCTCAGATCCTGTGGTTGTCCTTACTAAATGTCAAACCCATAAAAAAATTAGTGGTAGGAAAGGAGGTGCAAAAAACTAATCCCTAAACAAATCCTACAGGAAGTCCCACCATACCAGAAAGGCCGACGATATTATTTCTTGTTCTTTTTGGTGCCCATGTGCATTGGGTTCATTTTAGATGTCTGTTCCCTAAATGTAGTTCTCTACAAAGAGACCACCTATAGTATTTCTTGTACATCCTTTTTGGTGCCCAAGGACACAAAGTGCCTTGGGCTCATTTTTGGCTCTTGACAGCCTAAATATATTTATCCCTGAGGAGGCTTTTTCAATTATTTATTTGCATGTGAACTGGTCAGCAGATCCTTTTTGGCCACAGCAGTACATTACAATATTACAAATATACATAGATTAACATCTGAGCAAAAGAAATTAGACTTTACAGTCAATGACAATGATACAAGACTTGTTGAGTTTATACAACAATTAGACTCATCATTGTAATTTTAAAATTACTTTAGCGATACTTTTAAGATGTGTATTCATTTGATACTTGTTTAAACTATATATAATTGTTAAACATTTTGCATAAGAAACCATTTATTTTTAAAGTACAAATGTAACCTTCCTCTGTAAAATATGAGCACTTCCTGTTAAGTACGTACTCGTAGTTTACTTTTGAATAAGTCTAGAGTGTTTTTCTGTCCTGACCTCTGCAGGCACTTGAAGTTGCTGGACCTAGCTTACAAAGATCTGTCTCACTTTTTTTGCAGGTTTTGAAACATGGTTTAATGAGTGTTAATTTCTCTTCTTGGCTATCTTGACAGTGGTGTGTGCGTGGTTCAGCTAGTAATGCAAAATGGCTAATTGTTCTTAATAGTCATTTGTACTTTTTGTGTTTGAGCTTGAGTGGAGCGCTGACAGCATTAGACCATTTTCTAATTTAATGATTAGTATGATTTTGGTTCCATGTGTGCTGTGTGGGTAAGGGGATGTGCCATCTTAGGACAATTTTAGTTAATGAAGTGTCCTGTTTATAATATTGTCTGTTTGCTTGGTTAGTGTTAAGGTGGGGTCTAAGGTTATTCTTGGGTATCTTTGGTATTAGCATGATGCATTGCATCTTTTTATAGCTGTTCAAGAGAATGGGCGTATTTATTGACCTCCATGGTGCCTAGCTCCATGTAAAGATCACAAAGGAGTCGAGGAGGTTTCTGTGCTTAGAGATTGGGGACAGACATTATCACTTTCAGTACCTTCCCTTTAGATTCATTTCTGCCCTTGGGGTATTTATCACATGCATGTCAGTAGTAGCAACCTGTCTCAGGCAAGAAAGTACCTCGATCTTCCCCTCCTAGATGACTTGTGTACTTGGTAGTCTAGTACAGGACACACTTATCTAATACAGGAGTCTGCTGCATCCGTTATCTTCACTTAGTATCATGATGAACCGTGAGAAATCTCCGGTCTTTCCTCAGTAATTGCTTACATGTATTGGGTGTGACCTGGACACAACAGTTTACTAGTCCTTTTGCCCAGCAGTAGATTTTTATCTGTAATGCAGACAGTATCTGGCATGCCATCTTCCACAAAGCATACCACAGACATGCCTCAACGCCCCAGGTTTGATGGCAGCATTGATTTTTATGATCCCAGGGAATAGATTTTTATGACCTTTCACAACAGGATGCATGTAAGGGTCCATCAGTGCATTCTTCCTGTTGTACTGTTCCCAGATATCTGACTGTTCTCTTCATCCCATATGGATCTGTAGGGTATGTCATTGACATGTGGTTTAGTAGCCTGGTCAGCAAACCTCATTGTAGGAAGCCTCCTTCCAACTCAAGGTTTAACAGGTGATTCTGATCTACAGATTCTTTTGCTGTTTGTATGGAGGATTTCATTGAGAAGATGGGCAGATAATATATGGGACCTGGGTGCCCCCAGGAGTCTTCGTTGCTTGTCATTATGTACAGCTCTCTGTATGATTTAATTTTCTGTTTGTGTCTTTTACCATGTTGCCTGGGTCATGGCAGGAAGGTGTCTGTGAACCAGTCCACTTACCCAGTTATCAACCTTAAATAAATGCCCTGGAGATGAGGTAGTTCTTATTTCTCTTTGGGCCTTTCGAGACTGTCATCCAAAGGGAATCATTTTGCAGGGTGGTGAGGGGACCTACTCTTACCTATTATTCATGAAACCAGGAAAGTATGGAAACAGACGGTCTACTCTTGGTGCTTTCTGAAGGTAGCACATATTCTGGGAGAGGCAAATATTCTAACAGACAGACAAACAGATTAAGCTGCTGTCTTCTTGTGTTCCATTAATGGTCACTGATCCATCCAGTGGCCAAGTAAATGTTTTGCACCAGAAGATTTCTGACATGCAGCCTATTCGTCTGTCTTTTACCAGCACAAGTTCCAGCTTTTCACTGATTCTGTCAACACAAGGTTTGTGGAAGATGTTGAAGCCCACCATAAGCCAAATGTCCTACTTCATATATTTATCTCATTTGCTGTGTTGATGAACTTCATCCATAAAGCCATACTGCTAAAGGTCAGGTGTTTTGGTCCAGAAAGACTTTATTCTTTCCTTCTTGGCTCTTTCTCATTTGCAGACCTTTAAGACTCTAGACTTCCAGGATGCTGCTGTCTCACCTTTCCAGCAAGCATCGTCCAGATCTCTGTGCTTTAAAATTAACCACCTTACTCCTTTAGTTCAAGAGTGCTAATTGTCAACGTTTCTGTAAAGGTTTGTTCTTTATTATAATATTTATCTAATGACCACCATGAAGAAAAATTAGCAAGAGATGTAGGCACATTTATCCTTCTGAGCAGCTGAGAGAGGTGCAGATCCTTTTTACACTCCCCTTCCTCTGATTTAGTATTTGTTGAAGAGCTGTGTTTCTCAAAGTTATTTTTGTTTAAGTTTCATTTGTCAGAAATGTCTTACTTTTATTTTGGTTAAGGTTCTGCTAAATTAATTGCTTTTTCCTTGGCTGGCTGTAGCATGGAGAGATGGAGCCCTGACTACAACCCAGCTGATCCTGGATTAAGTAGTGGCCTAGGTGTTGGAGATGCCATCTATGAAGGGAGAAGAATAAAGAGGCATTGCCCACTCAACCTTTCCACAAGGGAAGGTGTAGAAGCAGGTTACATGAAGAATCTCCCACTAATAAAGCTCTGAAGATCGGGGAGTTATGAGGAATGTCTGCCACTAATGGATTTGGTGGAGACATTGTACCTAGCAAGAGACACCTGTTTAATGTGAGGTTGTCTGAGGGGCCGTATCACTCAAGAAAATAGATGCCAGTCCCATACTGCGTCAATTGCATTTCCCTCCTCTGATCACTTGTGCAACATGCAAAGGGGGATATTAAGGCTTCACTGGAAAATCCTGTAGTGGCTGCCTGTTTGACAGCGATGCTGCTAATAGTGCTTGTCTTTTGGGCTTGAACAGGTCTGAAATTGGCCTGCTTATTGAAATGTCAGGACTTGTAACACTGAGTGTTAATATGCTGAAAAAAAACTAAATAGTAAATAAGCAAATAGTGTTCTAGAACCTAGAGTAGCTGTAAAACTTTATTCGCAAGTTAAAACTTTCGCAGAAAACTGCTTCATCAGGTATACCTTACAAAATGAGAACACTTGTGGTTCCAGAACAGTATTTGTTTATTTACTTATCTGTGGTGTAAGTGTTACTGGATTTATACCCAAGGTATTTTTCTTTGTTTTGTTTTTTTTATGTGAAAAAACACCCATTGAAGGAGAAGAGTTAATGTTAAACACTGCTTTTCTCTTTTAAACTTCTTTTTTGCAGGGGTGCAACACCCCCTGCATGCCACAAACCCCTAAATGTATGTATACAAATGCAGAGATTGCCATACCTCGGAGAAAAGGGAATATTCCAAGAAATGGCAATTTCAGACTTGGTATACATGTCTGTTTTTTCTGGTCTATATCACTGTGTCGAAAGGTGTGTTCATCGAACACGTCTTAATCAATACGTAAATATCGATCTGCTAAAATCCTGAATGGCTGAGTCATCAAATTTTTTCCCAGGGGGGAAAAATCGATCAGCTGTACACAAAAAAAAAAAAAAAAACACACCTTCAAACCCTACAACGTGGGGGGCTGTGCCACCCCCTAACTAAATATACCAACTCTGAGATCGCACTAAAGTGGGGAAAAGGGCAAATCCCCAATGACAGATGAGCGTTTTTTTTTCCCCCTGGGAAAACATTCGCTGACCTGTCCATTTGGGATTTTAACGGGTCGATATTTCCATGTCGACTAAGACATGTTTGGCGAACATGTCTTTCGACATGGTACTATAGACCCATTTTTTTCGGCTATTCAGTCTCAGCATTACAGGATTTGCTAGAGTGGGTCTTGACATTTCAAATGATTGCCATGAGATTGTGGCACCTGTGCAGATGGTTATTGTAGACTAGGAATTAGAAAATGAAAACTTTTTTATTCTAGCCAATATTTAACTTACTTGATATCCTTCGAGTTAAGGCCTTCATATATGGGACCTTTTTAGCTTTGTAGCACAATTTTAGCATATTTGTTTTATGCTTGAGAGAATCTGTCTCTTCACCTTTCAGACCTGTGACATCGTCTGATCTGAAATTCGTTTCTTGGAAAACACCCTTTCTGGTGACTAGTACCTATGCTAAGAGAATCTCGGAATCATGCCCTTTTTGTCAAAATCATCTTTAGTTTTCTGTAAACAAATTTTTGTGCTTAGGACTAACCCGTCTTTTATGCCGAGGGTTACCCTAGAATTAGTCTGTCAATTTGCCTGTGTACTTCCCAGAATATTCTGATTGTAAAAATAATTTTCTTAATTTTAATAATGCCTGCAGACCTATTTTAAATGCACAGAATCAAGCCAGTCAGAAAGGATGATCAATTTTATATATATATATATATATATATATATATATATATCTGTGTGTGCGTTTGTGCTTTTCTAAATTCTGGCTGGACAAGAAGGATACCAGGCTTACCCTTTCCCGATGGTTAGCCGTATGTATTGCATTTTGGTCTACCTGCATCACTTAAAACCCTTTGCTGGTATTTGCACAACTGTAAATGGGCCTACCTTGAACATTCAGAAGGCTGAATACCATTTCCACATTCAAGTTTTATTTTGGGGCTACAGTCAAGTGCGTGTTTCCTTTAAGAATGGCTGACTAGGAAGATTAACTGTAAACTGTCCTAGAATACAATAAAGAGGTATGGAAGTTATTGCCATTTGCTCAACAGTAGCTCTCTTAAAAAAAATAGTCCAAACATCTGCATTCATAGGGTTAGCAAACTTTTTTCACTGAGCATATTTCATTAAATACCATCACTACTGATGACTACAAGCTTTCAAAGCACTGAGGAGCTTTGCACTGGAAATTGTGAAAAATGCAAACTAGAAGTGACAGAGATACCCCATACATAGTTTTTGCTGGCTGCACCCCCACCTTGTAGAAGGTTTGTTCTTTCACACATCATAGAAATAAATATAATAGCTTTTAAGATTGTATCTTACTTGAGCAGTGCAGTTTCAGAAATTCTTATTGAAGTCTAGACAACCTTAGGGCCACAGGGTGCATGTCCCTGAGCAAGTTGAAAGATTTTTTCCGTTGATAATGAGTAGTGGATACCTAAGCCAGTTGCAGTGTACTGCTGTTGTCAAAGCAGTGTCTCTCTAAAGTATGCCTACAAACAAACATTTGATAAAATAAATGTCTTCAACTTTATGCAAATCTGATGAAGGTAATCCAAGTTTACTAGATCAAATTATTTTTTTAGCATCCAAACTGTTTGCTAACCAGGAGGGTCCTACAGCTTATTGAGACCGCCAGCAAACTAAGCGTTGTTTGTCATCTTTATTGCTCCTTACTATTGCAAAGTCAGAGTGACCTGTGTGATTAATTGCAAGAGGTGGTGTGCACTAACTACTAAGTCTTGTCATTAATTACAAGAGGTAGTGTGCACTACTAAATCTTGTATCATTTACAGTCTGTACAAACAGGAAGTGGGTGTTCAAGAGGAACCCTGATCAGACATTTTATCTTGTATGAGAAGTCAGATTAAGTCAAGTTGTTTCCAAGTAAGTGAAATAAGCTAGCGACTTCTAATGGCCTGAAAAATGTATACAAGTTATTGCTGAATTCCCCTCATTTGTTGTTTTAGATGTAGTCTGGTGTGCCATCTTAGGGCCTTTTTTGTATGACTTTGCAGTCATTCAGTTTTTCCATGACAGTAATGGATTTGAGAAAATTTTGTGCCATCATTGTTTTTTAAGAGAATTATTTGTGACAAAAACTGCTGGCACAAAGATGCATTGTGGTGATACATACTGGAAAACTCCATATGCAGTAAGTCATAGGACTGATGCCTTAGGCATTAGTACTGCTTGAAAAGTAAAACTTTACCAGGTTGCCTTTCCCATCTACCTGTCTCATAGTACAATGTTTTCTGCTGCCTCTCTCCAGTTCCTTTCTACAGTGAAGGCTCTAGCATGAAGAAAAACTGTCCAAGGCTGCTGTTTATATTTAAACATTATTTGAGTACTGTTTAAAGTTATATTAAAGATGGCATCTCCATTTTGAATGTTCTTTGTAAAGATTTTTTTTTTTTGCTATCTCACCCCATCCTCTTGGGTATGTGCCTTTTATAAAGTCATTGCTGTGACTTCCCTTGTCACTAAGTATGGTGATGGCAAGCAGATACAACTTAGAGAGAACAGTTAATTTTTTTTGGAACTGAGAGAGGAATTTCAAAACCACTGCATTTGTGTCTGTTTCAAGGGCATGACAATGGCTTTAAAAGAAGACACTCCATAATTGCCTGATTCCACAGAAAATAGCAAACCTGCAGTACTGTGTTTTATTCTTCTGTTAAGTGCAAACTTGCAGTTTTATAAGTACTGTATTTTGTTTTTTCTGTTACCTAATTGTTTCACTGAATAATGTGCTATGTGTCTCTCTGCAGTTAGTTCCCCACCCACCCTCCCTGTTCTTGTCTTGGTGGCTCTAGAATTGCCTGCCCCTCCTGTACGTCTGTATTTGAACACTCCTCCTGGGTCCATCTCATTTGCTCACTAGACAAAGAATATGATCTCACTGTACGCGGTTCAGTGTTCACTCTACTTAATACAGAGAGAAGATTTGAGAAGGCCAACCCACTTAGGCTCTTCCTTCCCTTCTCTTTGCACTTTACTAACAAAAGAAATTGCACTTTATTCATCTGCTTTTACTGTATTTGTGATTCCTCCTACTTTATTTTGCTTTTGCCTTTTCTTAAAAGTACTCAATTTTATTTATTCTGTTGCATTTATTACTGCTTGGTAGTAGCCCAATTAAATTGCAACTGTTATTCTAAGTCTTTTGGTTTAAGCACTTGGGCTTCATACCAGTTGTTTTACATTAAGAAGGTTTGTGGTCTGGACTGTTGCGGCAGGACAGGTAGCTTACATCCTTCTAAGCTGGGAAATGACAGATAGCTTACATCCTTCTAAGCTGGGAAATGGGCTCAGTGTCTGCTATTCTAAAAGTGTATTAGTTCTGGTTTAAGCACTTGGGCTCAGGCCAGTTATTCTACATTAAGAAGGTTTGTGGTCTGCACTCTTGTGGGAGGAGAGGCTGGATTCTGCCCTTCTGAGCTGGGAATTTCTGGTCACAGGCTTATTGTACCTGCTTATTTGAACTGTTTCTTTCTGAAATTGGTGCACCTTGTTGCTGTAGCATAGACCAGATTCAGACCTGTTGAATCTAGCTTTGTTTATATAACTTGAGCACTGATCCAGACCATCTTTTTGTGGAGAAGGTTCCCCTGCACCCAAGTGGCAGGAGTGTGCAGTTAGAACTTATCTGATTGAAGACTGCTGGAACAGGGCTCAGTTTTGAGCTTTTTTTCTGGTTAATTGGGTAACTTGTTTAAATCACTTTGTTTGTTTTCTATTGTTTTTATATATATATATATATATATATATATATATATATATATATATATATATATATACACATACACAAATTGCACTTTATTCATCTGCTTTTACTGCATTTGTGTTTCTTCCTATAGGGGCATTGACTACAACTCTGATCTGAGATGTATAACAATACATATCCTTTTCTGTGCATTTAAAGTGCTTTTTTATTGTATTTGCTTTATTTTCTGATAAAAAATACTTGTTTCCCACCTTTCTAAGCTAGTATAGTCCAGTTTTCAGGTTAGTGCTGAACTCAGGGCTATGTTACAAGTCTCTGTGTTTGCCCATACCTTACTTGGATAGAAGGAAGTTTCTCTGTTCACCTGTGACAGAGGGGAGCTTTGAGCAGCCTATCTGTCCCTGGAGGAGTGGTTTTATAGGTTCATAGGTTGGTACTAGGCTATCGGCCCTAGGGCCTATACAAGCCTAGCCATAACCATTCCCTTGCTATTTCTTCCCACATTATTTACTTTCCTGGACCCCTGTCTAGCAGGGCGACTGACGTGATCCTTGGGGTGAATTTCCTTTCTCCCATCCAATCATCAAGGTTCCTCTTGAAGAGGTCCAAAGGGACACTCTGCTTGACATGTATGGGCAATCTATTCCAGAGTCTGGGGAGTCTCTGGGTCAGGAACCTATCCCTCCAGCATGTTTTGTTTATTGTGATGACGAGGTTTAGATCCCGGGAGCATGTAGCTCTGAGGGATTGGGATTTTTTTAAGTGTAGCATGTCCAACAGCTCTGGGTTTGACATGGCCTTGTATGTTAAGCAGAGATCGCCTCTGAGTAGACGATATGCGACAGAGTATAGCTGGAGTTTTGTAAGGCAGTCAGCGTAGGGCATCTGCTTTAGGCCTGTGATTCTTTTAGTGAGGTATTTCTGAGGCCTTTCCAGTTGTTGCAGATGTCTTGAGAGGTACATACCAAATGGGGCGTTGTATTCTATAATGGGTCTAATGAGGGATGAGTACAGTGGGACAATGACCTCCTTTTTTCTGAATGAAAAGCCCTTCGTGATGAGGTGTACCACATAGAAGGATTTCCTGACTGTTGTGGCGATGTGGTTATCGAAGGTGAGACCACTGTCCACCTGTGTCCCTAAGTCTCTTATCACACTTTCTGTGTTTAGTGTACTGCCACCTAAATGGTAATTCATGGATGCATGTTTTTTCCCAAAGGGGATAACAATACATTTCTTGGCATTGAGTTTGAGCCCATGGTACTGGCACCATGCATCTGTTTCTGTAAGGCCCTTTTGTAGAGTATCCACATCATTTGGGGATTCAATAATGGCTCCTAGTTTGCAGTCATCTGCAAACTTTGTTAGCCAGATGACCTGTACTTCAGAGAAGTAGATGCCAAACAAGAGCGGCCCCAGGACTGAACCCTGAGGTACTCCACTTGTCACTTGTCTGGAGCTGGATTTGGAGTCGGCTACTTTTACAGTGTGGGTTCTATCAGTAAGCCGTTTAGCAACCCATTGGGTGACATAGGGATTATTGCCCAACTTAGTAAGTTTATCTATGATTCCAGAGTGGGGGATGGTGTCAAAGGGCTTGGCAAGGTCTAGATAGGCTGTGTGGACCACCTTACCCTTGTCCATGGCTCTGGGGACTGATTCAAATAAGTCAATCAGGTTCAGGAGACAAGATCGGCCCTTCACAAACCCAAACTGGGTGGGGGTCCAGTGTTTGAAGGTTGCCAATGTCTTTGTTTATAAGTTCCATGATAATACGCTCCATGGCCTTGCAGATAAAGCTTGTCAGACTGATGGGACGGTAGTTTCCGGGATCCAAGGTGGATCCCCCTTGTGGATTGGGATAACTGTAGCTCTGCGCCACTCAGTGGGCACGAAACCTGAGGTGAGGCTATGATTAAACATGACACTTAGGTGAGGTGCCAGTTCATATTGTAGTTCATGTAGTACACAGCCCGGGATGTCATCTGGTCCCATGGATGCTGTATTCTTGGCTTTAGAGAGTGCGTTTTGTACCTGTGTGGCCGTTATTACTGGACTTTGGCAATCTTCCGGTATTGAGATGGGCCATTTAGGGGGTGAGAGGGGGGTGAAGTTGGCACTGAATCGATCTGCCAGGATGTTGGCAATATCCTTTGGATGAGTATATTTAATGCCATTCTGTTTTAGCTCAGAGCAGATCTGAGCATTGCCATTTAGATTCTTGATATAGTTATAGAATGCTTTGTGGCTGTCTTTGGAATCTTTGGCAATTTTATTTTTGTAACTAGCTTTGGAGGATTTTATGAGGCATCTCAGTTTCTTACTGAGGCTAGTAAGGGAGTTTTTTGCATCCTGGGATTTTCCTCTTTTCTGCAAAAGTTTCTTCCTTTTGTTGTAAAGTTTGTTTATGGCAGGGGACCACCAGATTGGCTTCCTTATTTTGGATGAGAGCATTTTGGTTCTATTTGGGATGGCACGATTCATGCATGAGTGGATGTGCTCGTACAATGCCTTAGTGTAGGATTCAGCAGTTGAACTTTCAGTTCCCGTCTGCATGGGTGTCATGAAGTTTGTCACTTCTGACTTGAGTAGCATGAAGTTGGCATTGGAGAAGTTTTTTATGGTGGTTTCTTTACTGGGGGGTTGGGGTGGGATGTGGATGTTAAGGGTGATTAGCTTATGGTCAGACCTGACTAACGAGGGGGTGACCATAGGTATGGAGCATTGATTTCCCATGTTGGTAATGACCAGGTCTAGGATATTGGAGCCCTTGGTGGGACTATGGATTATTTGATCCAGGGCGTTGGAATTTATGAATTCCAAGAACCGTTGCGCAAAGGTGTTGGGACATGAGTAGTTTTCCCAGTTAATGGCAGGGTAGTTAAAATCACCCAGTATTTCTATCTTAATATTTTCCAGTATGTTTAGAAAGGTGTAGTGAGAATCTTGGGGTATGGTGGGGGATCTGTAGCAATCTACAATTTGGATTGCAGTCTTACCTAGTGTTAGTTGCACTTGGAGAATTTCAGACACATTGTGTTGGCCAACTAGCCTGGTGGTGTGAATATCCTTGGTGAATATTGCCACTCCTCCACCTTTAGTGTTTCGATCCTGGTTTGGTGGCCGAAAAGTGTGGTAAGAGTTGTAGCCTGGTATTGCAGGGGTGCTCTCTGGAGCCTTGAACCAGGTCTCAGTTACTGCACAGATATCGATGTTCTCCATTTTTAGGAGTGCCTCGAGAGAGTGCATTTTGAGGTTTAGACTTCTAGCATTGAGTAGCATTACCTTCAGATTTTGCATGCTTGTACCTGTTACGGTGGTGGTTTTGTGATTTGAAGTTTGCCTAAAAAAGGCACTATATGGGGTGGCAAGAGCCTTAGCCAGTAACCTGAATCCCAGGGGCGACAGGTGCAGACCATCTCTGGCAAAGCATCGTGGTCTGTCAGTCATGTCATCCCAGGCAGACAGATACTGGATCCCCTTTGGATGACACCATAAGCTTAGCCAATTGTTGAAGTCAATCATTTTATCCTTATATTGTGGTATCATTCTGGGCGAAGGCAGGATGCTACTCAGGGCTAAGGTCATACCTGCCTGGGCCACATGATCCGAGAGCTCTTCCATGTCTCTTTTCATGTAGTCCAGGGAGGTAGCAGGGAAATGAAAGAGATATAAATTAGCCCAGAAATTAGTAGTTTATTGGCCATTTTGGGCTAATTTCTATCTCTTTCATTTCCCTGCTATAAAAAAACTGCATTTCCCCAGTTTTGTGCACCTGGCAGCACTGGTTAGCTAGGGTATAAGTATTCCCAGCTCCACAAAGTCTCCTCTTCAGTTTTTCCCTTGGAACTAGACAAACTTTCAACTTAAGCACTCAAACCATTCATTTCTCAGCCCGGCACTTGCTCAAAACTCATAGCAAGCACTTATAAACCCTAGCACTAGCCCCCCCCCCCCCATACTGTACAGAAAGACAAGGCTCTCTATTCGACCTTATCAGCCAGTCAGTAAACAGTTCACTGTACCTATTCAGGCGTGTCCAAAGGCAGTTTCAGGTGTACTCTCCAGTCCAGCAGGTGAATCTGGGCATTTTGAGGCAATGTTACAACTGCCTCATGTACACAGACATCCCTCTCCTCCTACCACCAAACACTAATACATGCGAGAGATGCAATTATACAGCCAAACTGGAGGCTAAGGTCTCTCAACCCAAGACAAGATCAGACAGTCAAGAGGAGAAGGGAAGTACTTGTATCACACCACCAGTTTCACGTAGACCCATTAAACCAGCACCAGCAAAAAACACACATAAACGCACATCCCGGGGAAATCCAACATGATAGCAGACAAGCTGAGCAGAGCAATTTTGTTGCCTCACGAGTGGTACCTCGAAGATATAGCGGACAGGATATTCTGCAGGTGGGGCCAGCCTTGCTGCACCCTTTTTGCCAGTCACATGAATTCATTTGTTCATTTGTTATTTTATTATTACATGAATACGAAATGCAGAAGCTACTTTGCCCTGATTCCCCCTCTGGGAGAAGCCCCAAGGGACGCATTCATTCATGATTGGCCTCCGGGTCTCCTGTATGCATTCCCACCAATCCAGTTGATTCCCAAAGTACAGAAAGCAAAAGCCCTGGGAAGGACTGTCATTCTAATAGCCCCTCATTGGCCTCGTCAAATTTGGTTTCCCTTCCTTCGACTTCATCTTTTGGAAGACCCAGTTCCAGATCTTCTGACGCACTCGTCGGGGGAACCTCATCCCTCTCTGCAGTCCTTGAAGCTGACAGCTTGGCTGCACCAATTTCCATCATAACCAGGTTCCATAACCTTTCTCATGAGATGAAGCAAATTCTCTTATCTTATAAATCCTCTACGAGGAAGCTATACCTTAGCAAATGGAAAAAAATTTCTATATGGGCCTCTCAATACAATATTGATCCCTATCAAGTCCCTATGGCCTCCATTTTAGAGTTCTTGACTATGATTTTTAACAAAGGAGCTGCAGCAGCAACAATTCGTGTTCATCTTGCTGTCATTTCTAATTTTCATCTTGAATGTGAAGGATTGAACATTATGTCACACAAACTATCCAAAGCCTTTCTTAAAGGGACCTTTCATCTCAGACCACCTGTAAAATCTCCCTATACTCCATGGAATCTAAATTTTATGCTTCCTCCAATCGAACCAGCCTCCTCATGTGACCTCAAATTTTTATCATGGAAGAGTATCTTCTTAGTAACTATCACTTCTGCCCGCAGAGTGTCAGAGCTTCAAGCCTTGTCCATTAAACCTCCTTACTTGATTTTCCATGCTGACAGTCTCTCACTTCGAACAAACCCCTCCTTTTTGCCTAAAGTTTGCATTGAAGCTAATCTTAATCAGATTATTGATTTGTCAGTTTTCTTCCCCAGTCACTGCAGTAATTTAGAAAACATGCTGCACAAACTTGATGTTCACAGACAGCTCAGATTCTACTTGGATAAAACAAAAGATTTTAGGAAGTCTGAACAGCTTTTTGTTTCCTTTTCAGACTCCAGGAAAGGTATGCCAGTGGCCAAAACAAGTCTGTCAAAGTGGTTATCTGATTGTATAACATTTGCTTATTCAGCTGCCAATATGCCCTTACAACACAAAATTAAGGCTCACTCAACCAGAGCAGTGTCTACATCCTCTGCCTTTTCTGCCAGACTTCCTATTGATAACATTTGTGCAGCAGCCACTTGGTCAAGACCTCATACCTTTATCACTCATTACAAAGTTGACAGAGCCTCCAGGAACAGGACCTCCTTTGGGTCCACTGTCCTGAAAAACATACTCCCGTGAGCCACCCGAGATAGATGGTGCTTGGGACGCTACCCATCTGTAAGAATGAACGGCGAGGTAGAACAACTTCACATAAAGAAGTTGTGTATTTACCATAACGTTCCATGTGAGTTGTTCATCTCGCCTTCATTCTTACTTCCCTCCCTCTTACCTCCTCCTGGGCTTTTAGAAGACTGAGATGCTGGATTCTTCATGGTTGCTCAACCCTTCTGTAATTTCTCTTATGGAGTGATAGAATAACATATGGTATTATTATATGCAGCAAACAAGATCTGAGGTAACTGTAGGTGCATCATGGGATAGGGACTTGGCCTCAAGCTATTTGAAGACCTCGAGCTTTGTAGTAGGCCGACTCAGAGCCGAGGATTGGCTCTGAACCCATCTCTAAGAATGAAGGTGAGATGAACAACTCACATGGAACGTTATGGTAAGTACATAACTTCTTTTTTTGTTCAGCTGGCATCTTTTCTGAGTGAAGATACATTCTTGTAGTTCCACTGCAGACATTACTGCCTTTCTATGGAGAGTCAGCACTAGTCCATTTGAGAAGCATTAGATGGTCATCAGGTGTACTTTTTCAGAAATTTCAACCTGACAGATGTATCTCCTCAAGGGCAAGGCCAAAGTTTGCCACAGCCATTCCTTGTTGAATCCCTTCTCAGGTCCAACCACAGGGCCTGTATGTTTTGGAAATCTTCTCTAGAAGTTATCCTTAATTCACCAGTGGAGAGAAAAGTAAACGTAGTGCAATTTTATTTTCCCTGTCTGTTGGCTGGGTAAGCTCAGAGTTTCAGTTCTCTGTGCTGTTAACTGCCAGACAAACTTATTGTAACTGTAAAGTTCCAGTATGCCCACTGTTAGGTTACTTCATCCTTCCCTGCACTTATTTTTCCTTTCTTTAAATGGGGTGTGTTTAGGGTTGGTGTGCATGTGTGCTTAGTCATTAACTGCTACAGGGTGCCCTTATTCTTCACGATTTCCTGGTGTCTGAAGTGCAGATTAGTAGGTAACTTCAGTTTGAGCTTCCTGGTCAGAGATCCACTCTGTATAGAACTTTTTGTGTTCTGATCTCAGACGTCACCATAAATGGAAACCAGGGCAAGAAAGAACCAGAGATGGTGTGGGCAGACATCACTCTTCTACAGCTGATGTTTAGGTGAGAAAACATCTGCCTGGTCAGTTGGAAGAAAGGGGCAAAACTGTGGGAGACATACTAAACTTGTGTCCTTCTGCAGCAGAAGGCCCAACAAGCTGTCACTACTGCAACAGAGGATATACTTGAGTGGTTAACCATTTGAAATGTCGGGACCCACTAGAACGAGTCCCAAAACACGATTAGCTCAAGTTTGATACCCACCTACAAATAAATATTAAAAAAACACACCAGAAGCCTGGCATGCTTTACCGACACAATCGCTACCCCTCTCCCTCTACCAAGCTGGTACTCTGTACCACATACCTCATCCCTTCGGTCTTATATGGTGTCCCACTCCTTATTAACCTACAATCTTCCCTCAAAACAAAACTCTCCTCCTGTTACAACAAAATTTCCAAATTTGCCACAGGTTACAGATCCTCTGCCCATCACTGTATTGCTCTTCACAAACTAAATTGGCGAGAGTTGCCCAACTATCTTGCCTACAAGTCACCTCAGCCAAGCTCATAAACTCGTCTTCACTCCCTCTCTCTGCCCCTCCCTTGCCTCCACCTTTAAAATGCACATACCTGACCGAGTCCTATGATCCAGCACCCAGAATCTGATAGAACTACACAAACCCACCCGCCCTCCCCAGGTAAACATCTTCTATCCTCTTCTCTAGCATGTCTCTGGAACTCACTGCCACCCCTTATCCGTACCACTGGTAAGTCACTCTGCCTTTAAAAGCTTGCTTCACTCGCACCTAACATCCCATTGGGAATGTTACTGCTCATACCCTATGTAAACTCCCTTAGAAGCTCACCTTTCTCTCACTCTCCCTCACCACTCTAAACCATCTACCTCCCCTTCTCCTCCTTCTCTAACTCTTCCCTGTCTGGATTTTCCCCCTCATTAGCTCACTTTCCTACTAAATCACCCACATCCAACCCATGTACCCCTTGCCCCTACTGTCACTATATCTTCAGTAGGAACAGACATACTTGTAAATAGCTACTTTTTTGTTTTTTAATTTCTGTTGCATTTGTAGAAATTAACATACTTGTAAATATTACTTATGTTTTTAAGTTTTGTATCTTACTAAATAGCACCATCAATTACCATGCTTTTTATATGTACCTGTGTATCTTTAAGAACTTGCTTATTATGTGTATTGTATTTCTGGAGCTTTTCTCCCCAGGACTCCATTGAAAATGGGCTCCTGTCAGCCTAATAGACCATCCTGGCAAACAAACTGCAAATAAAGAAAGAAAAAAAAAATGGACTTGCATATACTAAGTCCTAGATGCCATTTCTTGGAATATTCCTTTTTCTCTGAGGTATGTTGATCCTAGAGTTGGTATATATAAGTTTGGGGGATGTGGGGGGCTCCCCCCCCACAAAAAGAAGTTTAAAGGAGAAGAGTGTTTTTTCTTTCTTTATTTTTCAACTTATCTGCAATTTTTCACTTACAGTGCCAACATTTCAATGGGGAGCCTACTTGAACATGTGTAATTATGGTAATCTCCTAACACAACCATACATTCTCTGGGTTTGAATGTGTTCTTTTATTCTACTGATTTCCAGGCAAAAGCTTTTTTCTTTGATGGGGCTTTTAGAACTGATTGCCTCAAACAAAGAATAGTAGTCTGTGGCACATCTTTGGTCACGGATTGCATGGTTGAATAGAGCATATTTAGGGTACTTTTCTTGAGGTGACCTGGCATGGCTAGAGTTTCTCCTGTAAGGGTGCTTTGTGCACTTGACTGCCAACAATGGTATGAAAATTTTATTTTCACATCAAAATGATCAGATTTTCTTCTTGAGAAGCCATCGGGCAGACTTTTTTTTTTGAAGCATCATTGAAGATGACTAGTTTCAGGGATTCATCTTTTCTCAGGTGTTAGTTTTAGAGCCATATTTGCAAAATGGATTACAGTGACATATTCTATGCAGGATCCAAACAGGAAGCTTAAAAAATTACAGCTGATTTCCTTTGCCTGGCAATCCAACAAATGTGTTGACCTAAGTAAGTCAGTCTGAATTTGAGTAAAGGGAACAGCCCCTCTGCAATGCCCTTGATTGGTTCTATGACAATAGAATGATTTTGTTGTGTGTGTGTGTGTGTGTGTGTGTGTGTGTGTGTGTGTGTGTGTGTGTGTGTGTGTGTGTGTGTGTGTGTGGCATTTTTTTGTATACCAACACTGTCCCACGAATAATAGTGAATTCCAGTCCCACAATACAACTATGGTTATGCTCTTTACGGCCAAACTGAGATGTGTTTTTTTAGATATGGAATAACTGAAGTGGTAAAGTTTTGTGAGCATCCTTATATAAAATTGACCATGTGGTAGATATCCCTGCCAATGGTGATATTCCCTTATAGTCAGTAGAGCATAGCAGGGTCAAACTCTGAGAGTCACCCATCTGACTTGAGTGATAGATAGGATGGAAACTGAAACCATGGTTGCTTACTAGAAAATCAAGAAAGATGCATTGGTCTGCTGGTATAACAAAGTGAGCAGCCTTTAATAGTAAACAAGCTCTGCAGATTCCTGTTATTCCCCCATGTAGTGTTCTGTAGTGATACAGGAAGTGCTTGTGTATGTGTGTGTTTGTCTTTCACTCTTGCATTTAGAGCATTAAGTTATTTATACCATACATTTAGATTTCATCGAGTTCTTGCAGGTGAACTCCAGAAGTAACTGGGAACAGTTGAGTGAAGATCAGGATGGGTGTACAAGAACTGATTTTCCATATGGCAAATGGTTTGTTTCCATCCTGTCAATGTGCTTTGCACAGAGTGCTGTGGACGGATCTGCTAAGGAAGTGGGTGCTGGCCCTGTGGTTTGACACCATGCCTGGCTGCACTTGATACATTTTTACAGAGAATTTTAAGTGGTTTGACACCATGCCTGGCTGCATTTGATAAATTTTACAGAGAATTTTAAGTTGTTTGTTTTAAATGCCTCATTTAATGCCTAAGACCATTTCGATGTGCTAGTCAGAGAGAGATCAAAAAGAGCAAGAGGAATGACAATACCATCTGTGGTACGTGGATGTGCTTTCAGAAACCATAAGGAACTTTTACCAGGAACCCAAAAGGTTCTGATCAGATGTGGTTCAAGAGCTGCTCCCAGCAGCAGCAGCAAAACGTGCAGTCTGGCAGGGTAAAATTGCTACTGCTCCTTTCAGAATCATTGTATATTCAGAAGGAGAAAGAATCTGCAGAGTAATAGTTCTTGAGATTTCTAATCTGCCAGACAGTGCCAGCAAATTTCCCAAAGGCTTCCCCTGAATGTTCCACATTGGAGGCAGTCTGTGGTCACTTGTCCTTCCATTTTCCTGCATGAAGGGCCATTGCACAGCGGAAATGGGTAAACCCTTCATATCCAAAGGCTACAAAATATCCTTCCACACTTCACCAAGAATGCTATCCCTTCCATCATCTGGCATCCTATGTCATCATAGAAAAGCTTCCGAAAAAGAGCCATTTGGGAGGAACCACTTGATCAAAAAGAGTCTTGATATTATTCAGGTTTCTTTTTTTTTGTTTGTTTTTGTTTTTTTTTTCCTACAAAAGAAAAAGACCTCAGACTGCTTTTACAATTTCTGGGATTTAAATTAGTTTAGCCCTAAAGTCATATTTTGAGTGGTCTTGGTGCAAATAATACTCAGTTGTTTCACATATGAAGACTAGATAAGCTTTCTAGACTGCCAAAATTATTACTTACACAGCAAAATAGCCAAGAAGTTGAGAAGGCTTCTATGCTTTTAATTTTCATCTCATCACAGCCTACAGTGTGTTCACTAAATGTATGGTTATGGTGACACCTCAGTAGGGACAAATGGGGATAAAAGCCTTTTCCCATCTAGATGGCAGGTCTCTGGCTGCACAAACACTAAAGCATTTGGTAAAAATACTGCAAGACTCTTGCTTCTTATGTTCTAGTCACAGTGCATTACAGTGAACCTCATAAAGTTGCAGTTGGAGTCTTTGCAAATGTTTTCATTGGGTATAATTGCAGAGTCCATTTACCTCAAAAGAGAATTCTGTATGTCCAGCACTGGCCCAGTTATGCTGCAAAACAGTACAGTCTCACCTCTTGGGTAAGGATGTTCAAATCTTGCAGGACTTGCCTCTGTTGATGAATGGACATACCCAGCCCCTCTCTTTGGGAACCTCTTTCATCTGTTTCCCCACTTTGACTGTCACTACTGTTTCCTCACCTTTGGAGTGGCAGGTCAGGAAGACCTAAGGAGTATGATCACAACAGGAAGCCAAACTGCATATAGATGTGTTTGAGATAAGAATTGTACTTTCTACTGTACAAGCCCTTCAAGACTCTCGCACAACGTACTCTTGTTATTTGTGCGAACAACATCGCCCAGGTCTGATATATAAAAACCTGGGAGGAACCTGATCCCTAACTCCTCTGGAGGGAAGCCCTGTGACTTTGAGAATGTCCATGTTGTCAAATCACTTTCTGATAGCAACGTGTATTCTAGGTCAAATCAATTCTGTGGTGAACAGACTCTGACACTTCCTTCTGATGTTATATGAGACACAGAATCATCTGGTACTAGAGGAAGCCTGGCTGCAACTTTTTTATTTTCCTCTATCAACTCCAGGTTCATCAACTTCTTTTCCATCCCCTTCTGTCCACACCAGTATCACAAGGAAATTCTGGTCCAGAATTGGCATTTGGGACTACTTTATGCCCCCCCCCCCCATTCATCTAGAAAGCTGGAGCCATCAAGTCCAAGGTCCATTTGGTCTCTGCAAGTTTGTACCAGTAGCAGTCTCATCTTCTGAATAAACTCCTACACCTTAGACCCTGTAGAAACTTTCATTCACCTTTCTGGGAAGACTCATTCAAATCTTTATTTCTTCAGACTAACTGCCTGTTTTTTTTTTTTTTCACTTCCAGCAACTGCCAGGGATACTGCTTATCTTTCCGGAGTTATCCAGATCCTTAACTCTACTCAGTGGCCCATCATGAGGAAAATGTAAAGGTAAATGGTATATATTTTTAGAATGGGGTAACTGCCAGGGGCTTAGACCATTTTTTGGCCCATTTCCAGTTCTAGATTACAGATCTTAGTTTTTCAGTGGTTAAAATTCATCTTTTGGCCACATCCAATTTTATCTAGGGCTTCTGTGATAATTGTCTGGCTTCTCTTAATGTGTGCAAAGCTTTTCTTAGAGGCCTCATATTACTTAGGTCTTTGTTTACAAGTCCATTGCTTCCATGGCACGCAAGTCATGTGCTGCTGAAATTAACTGTACTTTCCTTCAAACCAGCATCATCGTCATCAGACCTAAAATACTTATTCTGCAAGTCAAAAACAAATAGCATATACTTTATGTGAAGCAAGAGACTGAGTTTGCAAGTGTAAGTACTGTAAAATACACTTATTTTACTAAAAAACAAACAAAAATTTAAATATTTGTTGTGATACATAGACAGATACACAGTTGCAAAAAAAAAAAAAAAAAACCAATGCAAACTGTCCTACAAGCTGACTGGCAGTGGCACCTTAAGAGATTGCAGAAAGAGTAATCTTTAATTAAAAAAAAGAAAACTAAGGTTTCTTCTGCACTGACAGTACCCCACCTCCTGGCTGTAGGTGCTTTCACTTTGGATTCTGGCTGTGTCAGGCACCATTCACCTGTTGCATCCTAATCCAGTGGGTAAAGCTTCTTGCTGCTTTATCTACCAGTTCAAACAGCCCACCTCCCCACAAAAAAAAAAAAAAAAAAAAGAAATAGATGATTTGCATTCCTGCAAAGTTATAATTGCCTTCCTATTCAGGCGGACTTGCACATAAATACTAAGTTGTTTTAAAAATACTTCAGGGAAGTCACCTGACTTTTAAGTCCTATAACAAGAAATTCAGTGATTTTTTTTTTTAAGGGAAAACATAAATAAAAGCAACTTTTTATTTGGAAAAACTGCAGCCTAGCACCCTTGTACCACAAGTTGCCCCCATGTCTCTTGAATCTGATTTTTTTTTTATGCCTTCAAGAACATAGCATCTAGGCTAGTTTTTAAAGTGGGCTTACCTTCATGTTTGTTCAAATCTGCTGCTGAAATTTCCATTGCTATTCATAGTAATTGTCCATGCATTGTCAAGAGCATGCATCCATCTTTCTAGTTTATTAACTTGAGTAGAAATCATAACTTCATTTTGCAGTTTTCATAGGGCTCATTTTCTTCAGTGGCAGGATGCTGTATTTGGAAGAAATCTTCTGCTAACAGTAAAAATGTTGAATAAGCTAGCTGAGTTTTCAAGGCGGGTGGTGATTATTCATTTCAACATCCATACTGCACAAACATCTCTGATACACACACACACACACACACACACACACACACACACACACACACACACACACACACACACACACACACACACACACACACCACAAGGATACTTTACAGAGCGGACAAAATTTAAACTATGAATGAGTATACAGTTCTCTGTTGCTTTACTTTAGGGATTAGTTCCTGTGCCTTTTAAAAGAAATTCATTTTAACAATGTAATTCTTTAATATCTTGGTTATCAATTAGTTATAACTGTAGACAAGTTTTGATATTCCACTTTTAATGCTTATTTAATATAATATTTTAAATTGCTCATCTTAGTGCATTCTGTTAATTCTTTTTTTTCTAATCTGGTATATATAATTGTTTTAATGTTGTAATTGTTTGAAGTGCCTAATTTTAAAAAAAATAAGGGTTCTGATTATTGAAGGAAAAGCTGTCAGGGGGTGACCTTTAAGTTGAATTTGTTTTATATGTCTAAGTATGAATTGTTAACTGTTTGATGCAATAGTGATATACCAGACAGTAGTTTTGTTTTTGTACATGGGAATGTAAAAAGAGCTGATTTGCATGTGTATATTGTCACATTAATGTTAAAGGACTTAAATTGATAAGATTTTCTTTGAAAAAAGGAATCAAGAAGGCACTCTGGTTAATGCATGTCTTCATCAGCTGAAACTACTAGCAGATTTATCTTTCCTTTGCCCCAGAATGCTTTTGAAGTGCATTACTATCATCCTCATTTAATTTAGAAATATATTGCTCATAGCTGGAAACAGATGAGTATTGCTTCAAGCATAAGACCAGTTGGTGGAATTGCTAAATTTGGAAAACTTGTTTTCTAGAATCCTGCCTCATTTCAAGTGCTGTGACTGTAATTTGAAGGTTGCAGTTTGGGCAGTAGCCTGATGAAAGCTGCTGTTGCTGTCCAGAAGATAGGGATATATTTGGCACTGCATAACTTGCAGAAGACAGCTGATACAAAGTCCACTCCTTTATGTGATTGTTAGGTCTTTATGCAGCAGCCATACTTCAGGTACCTTTTGCTGTCCAGTACATGATAATTCTGCATTGAACATTGAAATTCCAGCACGTTCAGGATCCACACATGTAGTATCTGTTTATCCTTAATGCCAAAAACAAACCGAAGTTGTATCAACTCTAATACTTTTTCTCATGATCCAGCGGCTCAGGGTCCTTGCACAAATTACATTGGACTTTGGTGCCCAGTACCTCAGATGTCCCCCTTCTAGCTCCTAAGAAAATAAAGACTGTTAGAGTGGTTCCTGAAGTGGCATCTGCTTCCGTCTTCCTCCCGCCCGGCCTTTAGTTGCAGACTCCATTGTGGCCTTGTAGGAATCCTCAGAATATCTCTGTCTCTCTATCACTCTATTCTGACCCTTCTGGTGCTGCTCCTAGTGATACCACTAAGGACTGGAAGCCTTGTACATCCTCTAGGGCCAGATGTGTGCCTACCACCAAGAACTATTGGAATGACCAGACAGCGTAACTCAATTTCTGGTGACACTCCTGAAAAAAAAAAAGTAAAAACAAAACATGTCTTGCCTACTTTAATTCTGTCCAATAAAAGAGTCTAAAGAGGGATATTATTCCATTGCTAAATGTCTTAAATCTCATTTTCCGTCATATAATGACTCGCCACTTTGATGTGGGAGAGCTTGAGTTAGACTATGCCTCCTTGGTGTCCTCTTCTGACTCCCTAGAATCAGAATCTGAAAAAAATATTTCTTCAGATTTTCCAGTAGAAGAATTTTCATTTTCAGACACCATAGGTAAAATGAAGGACCACGTCCAGAGGAAGAAAACATTTCTGAGACTCAAGTTATGAGCCTTTGCATGTAGATAGCCTAAGCTTTTGGCCATATCTTTTGCAATAGATGCTATGGAGGATGCCTTTGATATTGAGTGCACTACACCTGGCAGTCAGCCCACTGTACCTGAAAAAACTGTTGGGCTTTGCAGAGTACTTCAGTCCCACAAATTTTTTTCAACCCTGTGGCTGATCTGTCTGATTTCCTTAGCCAAGGATTCTAGTTCTCAAGCTGTTATGGCTAGTAATCCTTTTCCTTCTGACCAGCATGGGAAAAAATTAATACCTCTTCTTTCCTAGCATTCAGGACAGTCATCTATCAGGATCAAAGTGCAAAATATCTACTGCCATCTTTTCCCTGACATTTACAATGTGGTGACTGAGTCACCATCATCAGACATTAAATTCTCTGTACTTAGCATAATCTCTTCTGACACACCCATCACTGAGCATTTTAAGGTGTCCATATGATGCTGCTGATGGAGTTTCCTGAGCAGCTGCAACTTGGTCAAGTATGCAAAGATATGCAAGGTTTAGATCCCAGAATGTACCTGTAGATATCGAGGCACAGATTTTTAATGCTCCCTTGGACAAGGAAGTTGTTTGTACCTCAACTGAAGTTTTGAAAAAGATTGATTAGAGGGAAACTCATCCAAGGGATCAAAAATATTTACATTTTTCATTACTAAGTATAACAGGAATTAGCCTTCCAGTCCTGGACCTTTCTACAGGAAACCCTTTCAACAATCCCAACAAAAATCTGGGAAGCAGTAATACTAGAAACAGTGGCAGGGCATCTCAAAGAAAGAAGTAGGTGCTGTCCAGTCCCAGGGCAGTACAAGCAAAATGTCAGTCTTTCTCTTACACCCCACTCTCCTCTCCACTTGGCTATCCTCTAAAACAGACACGAGTGCTGGAAATTATTCAGAACAAATATATGTGGCAGTGGGACTCATTCCCACCAAAACTTGATGCAGGTCTCCACTCTGAGAAAAATCAAACTCCTCTCTTTTCTGTCATCCTTGCCCCATGTTTTCTCTAGGAATCATAGAACCAGTTTCGGACTCCCAAAAAAGGAAAAGGATTTTATTCAAGAATTTTCCTAGTGCCCCCAAAAAGAGGGAAGTTAGAGACCTGTACTGGACTTGTCTTTCAGATAAAAGGTCCAAAATGTAGACTGCTCACCCTTCAATCTATCCTTTTCTTTTTTTCTCCAACATTTATTTTATTATATTTTCAAATATTTATTGTACAAATCATAAAAGAAAAACAAATTGACATATTATAAACGAAAACACCTTGATATATCAACAAGTAAGTACCTTTTAACCTCTTTTCTTAAGGTTTCAGATTATGATTTTTAAGGAAACAGGTCACAGATATTTTCAGTTAAACCGTTATAAATATAAAAGGTATAAGTCTGGAAATAAATGGTGAGTAGAAAGTTAATTCTTGCCAAACTATATACAGGTATTTACAAACAGTGCTACTCTATGTTAAGATAAAAAATAATCACTTAAATTACTAAGCAATGAAGGATAAACTGTCAGAGACTTTCACCAACTATTTATCAAGAGGAAAAGACCTCCAAATTAAGTAGGGTTAGCTTGATACATATGTTCATGCTATAATTTATTTCAAAATGTGTTCGAGGATAAGTTTCCGAAAATTCTGACAATTTCACACGTTTGGTTTTATTTCCTATGATCAACTTGTGAGATGTGATATATTTAGAGGCCATATTAGTAAAGCCCTTCCACTCTTATTTTTGTCCTATCAAGCCAGTTTTGGGTAATATAAAGCTTATAATGCAAAGAGAGCAATTAGGATGTATATGTGTAGGTCAGACTTGGGCGTGGTGACTGGACTCGCATGTAAAATAGCAAATTCCCAGGAAAGGGTAGATTTCCCATAGCCCATTTTCTCAAGTTTGACCCTTAACGAGTTTCAAAGGTTTTGTGCATATTTACAGTACCAAAGAATATGCAGTAGGTCGGACAGAATGGACAAAGAGTAGCTCTGCTAGGGAAAAACTTTAGTCATTCTGGTGTATAGTAGGCATTATTATTAACAGGGTGTAAACTAGTTTTTTAAAGGGAGAGAATTTGATTGTATTTTCGATAGTATGAGAGAGAGTTGAACTTCAGTTAATGTGGCATTTTTGTCCTTCCAATATTGTGTGTATGTGAGAGAAGACTGGTATCTGATAGAAGAAATCAACTTGTATGTAATGAAGAGCATCTTGTTTTTAAACTTTAAAAATTTCAGTTGGGATTGTGCAAGATTTACCTCTTCCACTACAGTGTCTGGGATGCCTTTTATAGCGGACGCAAGCTCTTTAATTTGTCTCAGCATTGTATATTTGTTGTTTAAATTGAGATTTCTTTAAAATATTGTTTAAGGGATTATCTGTTAGTCTGTAGAAGTCCCAGATGGTATAATTTTTAATTTGGGTGTTGGTCTAAATTTATCATTTTATTGCCTATTTTAAGGTTTGAATTTAGATGGATTGGTTGCAGAAGAACAAGTGTGTTCGCTAATTATAGAGAAGAAAAAATGTTTTGGAATGTGTTGATTTAATGTTTGATTAGACTATGTAACTTGAGGCCTTTTAATATGGATTTATACATGAAAGAGAAATATTTGGGGTTAATGTTTAATGTTCTGTCATGAGCGTACCTTAATTTGATCCATAGTGGAAATTGGGTAATATTTTTGGGGTTATGATCTGTTATTAAAGTGATTCAACTGGAACAAATTATGTCATAGTATAATTTGAATTCCGGTAATCCTAGTCCTCCCTTGTTCTGTGGAAGCATTAGTTTCAAGAAAGCGATTCTAGGAGTTTTTGGAAACCAGATACATTTAGAGGTCTGTTGATTCTCTTAAAGAACTTCATAGGAATTGTAAAATTAGTTGCATTAAGTTGATATAGTATGTTGGGAAGAATGTTCATTTTTATCACTGCTACTTTGGATAAGATGTGAAGTTTCATGGTTTTCCATCTGTCCATGTCATGTTCAATATTTGTCCAAGATTTAAGAAGGTTATATTGAAAATTATTTTTTGATTGTGCTTAGACTTTATACCCAGACACTGGAATGCATATTTTAGTTTGATTTCAATTCTGGAAAAAAGAGGTGAGTTGTGACCTAGTGGGTTAATTGGAAAAATGTGAGATTTAGAAGGATTGATTTCATAATTGAATGTTTTCAAGAAAATGTCAATTTTTAAAATATAAATCTGTGTTAGGTAATTAAAAATACAGGTTTAGGTCATCTGCATAGGCTGATAATAGAAGGTTGTCTTTCAGTATATTGGGTATATGGTGGAAGATTCTTTGTGACAGGTATATGAATAGAGGTTTGATGTATATGTTAAAGAGGTAGGGAGAAAGGGGATAACCTTGCCTTGTACCATTAAATAATTTTATCCTTTTAGAGTAGGTTTTATTGATGACCAGTGTGGTTTTAATGTTAAAAACAAGAAATCTAAATTAACTCTATCAAATGCTTTAGTGGCATCAATTGCCAGGAGGTATCTGAGAAACTTATCCTTCACCAATAACTGTATAGCTGCATCCAATGTAAGGGTATTATCCCCATGTTTGTCTTCCCTGCATGAATCCCGATGGCTCTGGGGATATAATTGTGGGTAGAATTTTTGAAATGTGTTTGCTAATATAGTAGAAAAGATTTTAATGTCTTTATTAGTAATTGACATTGGCCTATAATTTGTTGGGTTAGTTTTGTTAGTGTTGGGTTTATGAATGAAAATGGTTTTGGAATTATTTAGATACAAGTCTTTAAAGCCAAATTTACTAATATGATTAAAGACCTTTAAGAAGTATAGGGATCAGTTTGGGAGAAATGGTTTTCTAAACATTTGAGTTAAAAATGTCAGGGCCAGGGGCTTTGTTTTTAAGCTCTCAATTGCCTCTGCATTTTCTTCTGGTAAGAAAGGGGCCGCCAAGGTGTTGGCTTGGTATTTTTCAGTATTTGGAAATTTAAGATTGTTAAAGAAAATGTTGCAGGTCTCTGGAGAAGGTATATCTTGGTACCATACAGTTTCCTGTATATTTTTTCAAATATATGCATTATTTCTTGATTAGTAGTGAACATTTTATTATTATTTACAAAATCGTATGTGTGTTTTGATAAATATTTGGCTTTAGCAAGTAACTTTTTGGGCTGCTGAGCCCATTCCGTGTAATTAGCAAGGAATTCCATCTCCAGGAAAGAGAGATTTTGCAATTGCAATAAGTATAAATCTTTTTGTAGGCTGAAGAGTTGTTTTTCTAATTCTAATATGAATTTTTTTGGAGTGATTTTTCAATTTCCTGGATTTTGTATTGTATATTTGTTTCTTTTTCTTTAAACAGCTTTTTGTAATAAGAAGCTTTCTGAATCAACAGCCCTCTTATTTTGGCCTTACTAGGTGCCCAGAGAACATCTAGTGGAATATCAGAGGTTGGTAGACTGATTTCCAGGTCTTCCAATACACTTTTACTATTTCCTCTTTATCGAGAAGATTTGGATTTAAAGACCGTGTTAGGAAATTGCTTGTTTTTGGAGGACTTTGCAGAAGAATAATTTTTAGGATTATCCTAGAATGATCAGAAAGGAATCTAGGATTGGCTAAATAAATGATCTTTTCATTTTGGAGGATTTCTGAGATCAGGAAAAAGTAAATCCTGGACCAAGATTTATAGCATGGGGAGTAATATGTGTATTCCCACTGGAATTAGAGTAACATTTGAGTAAAAAGGGTCAGCTAGGACAAAATCTAACATTAGATCTTCTAGAGCCAGTGACGCTTGAGCATTGTGTGACTTATTCCTGCTAGATCTTATAATTTAAAGGGTCAGTAACTGTCTTCCAGTCCCCACCAATTACATAGTCATGACTGGGAAACTTTAATAATAATAAGTTATAGATTTGTATGATAAACTAGTGTTGATTTGCACAAGGACCATAGACATTTAGAAAGAGGGTGAATCTACAGGGTATACAGTTTACACAACAGAAATAACACCATCTACCCATATTGTGTGATCCATATTCAATAATATCCTCATTGAATGACTTTTTGATAAGGATAGCTACTCCTTTTGAGTTTGACTTACTACCAGAGGAAATAATTGAGATTAGCCAAGATGTATCTCTATCCTTATTCCAACCGTCATTAAATAAATGAGTTTCTTGGAGAAAGTTATCATTCGCCTCTGACTGGTAAAGTAGATGTGAAAGTAGTTTCTTTTTCTTCTTATCCTGTAGACCTTTAACATTCCATGAATCTACCACCCACATTTTCTAACTTTAAGCTCGGTCTGCATTGTTTTAAAGGTGAATTTTGGACGTCTTTTCCTCACGAAATGGTTGGAGATAAAAGAATAAAAATCATAATTTTTTTTTAGATTTTCTGTAGCAATAAAGTCTCTCAGAGCTACTACTGTGCCTAACCACATGATTACATATTAATTAACATACAAACTTTTAAAATGAAAATATTTATACAATTCCCAAAAACCCATGACTTTATAATTGAATATAACAACATTATATACATAAGCTACTAAACTCAAAAATGTGTAGTATCACAATATCCAAACACTCTACTACTACACTCCAAATTAGTTATTTATAACCTTAGTTTACTGCGAAGAAGCTTTAGATAGTATTCAGTACTAATGAACAAATTAGTGTTTTTTCTTCCCTTTTGTTTCTTTCCCTAACTTATATAACCAATAACACGGTTTATATCTTTGGTTGGGTTCAGTCAATTGTTGTAACCTTTTTAGTCCACTATAACTAATAAGCAGTGCAAGACTCTAATTGTAGTTAAAAATTCTAAGCCACTGAAATAGTAGATAGCCAACTTGGGATGCAAGCCCACTAAGGTAGAGGTAAATTGAAACGTAATCAGTCTGGCCTAAATGTGCTTATGTAGGTCTCGGTAAGATATTTATCTTTAGGATCACAGAGCAGTTAAACCAACAACATTATTATTATAGCGATAAAAGGCAAAGAGGAAAGTCTTTATATATTAAAGAAAGGTACATACGCAGTTTAGAATAGGTTCACAAATTTAAAAGGGCTAATATCGTTAATTGAGTTATTGCGCTAACAACCCACATTGTATGGGAAGAAAATGCATGAATACAATAATATAATCCAATAAGATTGTACTAATCTACCATAGGTGCGGATAAGTTTCTGTGACTCTTGGCATTGAAGATAAAAGGATAGAACATTGAAGATGAACTGATTACTACCACAGCATATAGATATATTTTATAGGTTTACTTTATATTCTCTCTATATAGAGAGAATTAGCAACTTTGTGAATGTTGTATACATGTCTAATTGCTGCCCAGAAAGGATGCAGCAGTAAATTTCTTCTATATATACCCAGCCTAGTTACTACGAATACATGGAGCATTAGTTTTCATTATTATATTACAAAGAAACTCATAATTTTCAGGTTTATTTATTTTTACTCTTAGTTTGCAATAAATTTAGGTATCATTTTTGTCTTTTCATTCCTGTATTTTTTCATTTTCTTTTATAGCTCCATTGTTTATTCATATTGCATTGCTTTGTATACCAGGGATTATTGGCACTGACAGTGTGATGCTTCACTATAAGAGACAATTTAGTTAGGGTCTCTAATATTTCGCTTATATATTAAAACAGCTACCATATAGACCAGATTAAACAAACTACAGCTACAGTTTACAATGCTATATTTGGAAGTCCACTGTCTTATAGAGCATCAGGACGAACGGCATGTTATTCAGCCGGTTATCTCCAGACAATAACTATTATTTACAGATTAGACATAAAGCCCAGAGCAGCCAGTGCTTGATAATTTTATAACATTATAAAATAGAATAGCATCCTAGCATTATTCATAGCTTTTAACCTACTCGCTAAGACAAATTAAGCAGCCTTCCAGACCCACCAGCATTTGCTAAGAATAGCATGGTCTGTTTTGTGCAGACCTAGAACAGAAATCAGAGTCTGTTGTTTTTATTTTTATATTCAGGGCTAATAAAAACTTGAATCTATCACCCCAACTAGGCCAGTAAAAAAAAAAAAAAAGCGAGAGAGAAAAACCTTCACGTAGTTGCAGCCAGGAGTGATTGAGATATATTTACATTCCAAAACTAAAACACATAATTACAATTACAATATCACCCCAAATGCAGCTCTGTTCAGTACTGTCTCATAACTGTGCAAGGACACTGGGGGATAGACAAGGTTGTCCTAATTTTGTGGGGCAGGTACTTGGAGGAGGGTGGAATAGCAGGCAGATGCCTGATGCTAATTACCCTGCACACAACTTCCTGTAACCAAATGGAGGTACTGCATTTTGTACCATGCAAAAGGAAGATAAAACTCTCTGAAGTGTTGACAGTATATAAACCAATACCCTCCTCTCAGCTTTACCACACCTTCCAATACATGCCTCCATGAAAATAACATGTACAGCAAAATCCATAGACTTTATGCCTAAGGATGGATGGTAATGTTAATAAAGGAGCACATATGAACTTGTGCACCAGATGCATCTTTGTTTAACTTACAAGCCTATGCTTTTTGATGTGTTGGCAATCATTTTGCATTGTAAAATGTATGATTTTTGTTTATTATGAGATTTGGATGTGATTATGCATATCAAAACAGGATTGCTAGAAAAAAGGTCGAAAAATACCTAATGAAGATACAAACATTTTCTTTTTTTTCTTTATTCACTTAACTTCAGCCCTTCATTATTTGCCAGATAATCACAATTCCAAGTCTTATAACAAATTGATTGAGTTAGTTTGTAAATAATTACAAAATAAAGTAAATAATTACAAGAAGCAACCAGCATATTAGTGCATCAGACTTGAGCTGCAGTTACTAATATGAAGACAGTTAAGCAATCGCTATTTGTTACAGCATCCTGACGATCGTTGTAGGACAAAGTCGCTTAGAAAGTACTTGCCTAGAGATGCAGCTGGATTATCTACTGTTCAGGAATTCTTCATTACTCCATTGGAAAAGTTGGGTAGAGATTTGTTAATTCTTGAATCCAACTCTTTGAAGAACTTGACATGGAAGTAGTTCAATGTGGATTGCAGCTTTATAAGTGGGACTGATAGCAACAGAGGCAGGTATGACCAACAAAGACTTGTATGTGTTTACGTGCTTGCCAAGTTAATTGTAACAACCATAAATTGTAGAAAGTTGAAATAAAGCTCGCAGATGGTCAATGAGAACCCTTACCAAGCAAGTTTGAACAAAACAAGGGATCTCTGCATCAAAGGAAAGAAACGGCCATATAAAATTAACTGTTTGGGTTTTCCTTGTGCAGCGATCTTCACTTCAAAAGAAGGCTTAGATCAGTCGGTGACCAGGTGAGCTACTACTTTTGCTTTTCAGTGTTTCAGGAGTTCACCAAAAGCTTTCTAAAAAGCCACTTTAGCTTTAGACATGTTTACTGAGAACTTTTGGTTGTTTTGTAAGAAGGTTAAGGTGCTTGGATATTTCATCTGAAATCGAATTCATGGTGACTCCGGACCTAAAAGATGCCTATCACCATGTATTCATTCAGAAAAACTTAGACATGTTTTAAAATTTTCTGTTTCTGGTTCACATTTTCAGTTCTGTTCTTTACACTTTGGTCTTTTTACAGATCCAAAGGTGTTTACAAAATTTTTATCATCAATAGTTGTCTTTTGCAGACTGCAGGGCAGTCACATTTTCCATATTTAGGTGTTTGCCTTATTTTTGCAGACCGTCTTCCAAACTGTCAAGAATCTCTCTTACTTGTTAGGAATCTATTTCAAAAAACAGTTTTCCCCTCATGCTGGAGGAGGCATCCCTTATTTCGTTCAGAATCATGTGTCTGGGTTGCCTGCTAGAGATATCCTTAATGATAGCTTGTCTTCCTTCAGGAAAGAAAACTTATTCCATCCAGTTTGTGGTAGTTTTCTGAACAACCAGTGACTACACCAAGAAATATAAATATCTCAGGACTCTGGAATATTGTCCTTATGATTCTCTAGTCAGAGTGCACATGATAAAAATACAGTGGTTTCTCAAGTCAGTAAGTATTCAAGGCCAACACCCTGTCTTTCCAAATTCCAGTGCTTCACTAACTTTACTGAGTCCAGGTCTTCCATTTTTTTAGCCCCATCCCTACCCATTACCATTGGATGCTTCAGATTTTGTGTGTGTGTGTGGGGGGGTGGGGGGGCTGTATCCATTGCATTCAAAGTACAACATCTATGTGGACCATTATTTCAAGAACAGACATGTGATCATTATAGAAATTATGGCCTTGATTTATACATTGAAGATCTGGAACTGTTTGTGGACTCCATGACCTCTCCAGGTAATCACAGATAGCAATGCTGTGGTGTGGTATTTAAACAAGCAAGGGGGAACCAGGTCCTATCCCCTGTGCAAATTAGCCATGATAACTTGGGAACTTGCCACTCAGCATACTTTATCTGTTCAGGCTACTTGCATTTCGTCTTCCAGGTGATAATCTTGGTAACTCCCTTTTAGCCCAGACAACATTAGTTCTCCTTTCTCATACAAATGGCCAGGGGCATTACCACAAATTTCCCAACAGGCTGGACCTACTCACAGAGGACAAGGGATTTCTGATCCAGCCCAGCCTGCAGAACCTTCATCTGACTGCTTGGATGATGAAAGGTACCATACTAGGATCACAGATCTTCTTAGGACATGCAGCAGGTATTAAAGGAGGTTAGAAAGTCCTCCACTTGAAAATCATATTTAGCTAAATGGAAAAGATTTTCTAGTTGGTGCCACAAAAAGAAGCAGGACCCCAGACCAGGCAGAAGCTTCTGTGGTTCTCGACTATCTGTGTGAATCGTTTAATGCAAGACTTTCTTACACGCCAATAAGAATTCAAGTTTTGGCCATTTCAGCATGTCTGCCTTTAAACCCCCCCCCTTTTTTTCATTATTCCAAGTTAAATGGTTTCTGAAAGGGATTCTGCATATCCATCCATGAAGAAAATAGGTACTCCCTGGGATCTCAGCTAAATTTTGTAAATGCTGTTTGCCTCGTTTGAATCATTTCGTCAAGCTGATTTGATATTCTTTACTTGGAAAACTGTTTTACTTACGGCTCTGACATTGGCTAGGTGAGTATCTGAGTTGTGGGTGTTGATGGTGAACCAGCCCTTTCTCATATTACATAGGACAAGGTAACTTTAAGAACTATTCCTTCCTTTTTACCAAAAATGGTATCAGAATTCACTTTTGAACCAATCCTCTTCTTTTCCTTTGTTCTTTCATGAACTTGAAAATGGGGGCGAGGGTACCCCCTGCATACTGTGGTTGTCCGGACAACTCCAATACAGCATTGATAAAACAAGAAACTTTAGAACGTCTGACCAGCTCTTCATTTCTTTTGATGGAAAGAAAAATGGGCAGTACTAAAACAGACAGTTTCCAAATAGTTATCCAATTCCCGTTATTTTGTTACTCCCACCAAGGACCATACCTCAGAAGGCAAAAGCTTGCTCTAGCAGAGCTGTGGCTACTTCTAAGGCATTTTGGAAAGGGGTAGTTATCTAGGCTTTAGCAATCATCCCTTATATCTACATGCTAATGCAACATATTAACCTATATGGAAAAAATGTCCTGTTTTAAAAAATGGAAATGTGTAGAGCGTCCAAGCCTCGTTTTGGGCACACATCTGTTCAGACAGGATGGTGTGCATTTGTCAGTATCAGGGAAGATAATTTTTGCAGCATATATTTTTCAGTATTTGACAAACACTAGGCAGGATTTTTGCCAGGTTGAAAATTTAGCAGTTCACAGATCACAAAATTCGATGCATCTCTCTGATGGTTGTTAATGCTAGGAGCATTAATAATAACATTTTTTTATTGGAAAATTTTTTATGTTCCCACAAGATTGATGTTGTTATTGTTTGTGAAACATGGTTAAAAAACAATGACTGGAAATTAGTTCTGTCAGGGTGTGAATGTTTTCACTGTAACAGGCATTCTAACAAAAAATCAGGTGGAGGTGTTATGATAGGGATTAAAGATAGCTTTGAGACCTGTGATCATTACGTGTTTAATAATACCAATATTGTAGACTGTTTAACTGTGACAATAAAGACAACCCTGGAACATATAACAGTTGTTAGAGTGTATACACCACCAAAGTCAAGTGCAGATGACCTACATAAATTCATACATTTCTTGCATGAAGCACAGGATGGCAGAATAATACTAGCTGGAGACTTAAATTTACCATAAACAGACTGGAATAATAACTGATTCAACAACGTTAGTAAGGAAATTATTCACAGAGTATATTCAGGAGCAGCAGTTGCTTCAGATTGTAAAAAAAACTACCAGGGTCAGAACATATTAGATATTGTTTGTGTTTCCGAAGAAATTACTGTAACTTCATGTCAAGTTTTACCACCATTGATGTGCAGTGATCATGGGGTTATAAAGGTTAGTTTGTTGCTAGATAATTCTGCCAAACTGAAATATAAACCAATGCACAGAAGGTTATTACAGACTATATGGAAGCAAAACAGTTACTGTGTAAAACTAACTGGAGTGAGGTGTTTAGTGGAAAAACTGCAGATGGAATGTGGAAAGTTTTGAAAGAGAAATTGTTTTGAGTGCAAAAAAAAAAAAAAATTAACATCAGGGGATATATTTCCATAAAAACAAGATATCTGATTAAGGTGAGAGACAAAAAATATAAGAAATGGAAAAGAGGTCAAACTACAACTTTGAAAACTGAAATAAACAAGCTGGACAAACAAATTAAGCATAGTGTGAGACAAGATCAAGAAGAATTTGAAGAAAATTTATATAAAGATATTGAGCATAATAGGAAACATTTTTATAGGTACATAAGATGTGGAAGGAGTAAAGACACACAAATTGATAAACTGTGTGCACATTCTAAAATTTATTCTCAGACACCACCGATTATAGATATATTTACACAATCTTATGCAAAACAGTTTGGCTCCACAAAATGGGTGATAAGTTGTCCAAGTGACATCCAGGTAATGCCAGATACTGGAATCAAATTAGATTATATTGAAAAAGAACTGCACAAACTGGATCCAGAAAAAGCACGGGGAGGAGACAGAATTAGTAACAATCACCTGAGAGCACTTCAGCAACGACTTACAGTACTGTTATATCTATTATTAACTAGGTCTTATAAATATAGGGATATTCCTCAAGACTGGATACATGCGCTTATTAAGCCTGTCTTTAAGGGAAAGGGGAGTAGGACTAAACCAGAGTCATATAGACCCTTAAGTTTACTTTCATGTTGTGGAAAAATAATGGCGAAGGTAATATTGATAAGTTATTGTCGGAACTGGATAGGTTGGGACTTGAAACCATATATTAGCATGCATATGTTGAAAACAGATCTAGTACCACCTGTAACATGATGTTCTGTAACAATATAACAACAACTATGAATGAAAAATTGTGCTGTGATGTAATTTATATAGATTTAACTTCAGCATTTGACAGGGTTATACACAAAACACTGTTCAATAAATTCGTACAACTAGGTATCTATGTACTGTTGATAAGATGGATAGCTGCATGACTTACAGATAGGACATGGCAAGTATCATAGAGTAAATGGACAGGTGAAATCCTTGGTTACAGTCAGGGTGTCCCACAGGGCTCTGTCCTAGGCTCTTACTTGTTTAGATTGTATCTTTCAGACCTAACTTTTTCATCTGAGGTGTTTTATAGTCTATATGCAGACAACCTGAAATTGGCTAAACTGATTACATGTGTTACTGATAAGGCATGTCTGCAAAATAACTTGACTAAATTGACCGTTTGGGCACAGGAGCATACTATGCTGATAAATACATAAAAAATTAAGCATATGAAAATTGGGAGACATAAATTGAAAGGTGAATATTTAATACAGCACACAGAGATTGAAACTGTAGACTCATTTATGGACCTGGGTATATGGGTAGATTCAGCTATGAGTTTTTCTAATCATGTCAACCAGTTGGTCAATGATGGTTATAGAACTGTAGGTTGTATAAAAAGATTTATAAGGTCTAGGAAACCAAAAATAATGGTCATTGTTTAAGTTACATTAGACCCAAATTTGAGTATGGAATAACAATATGGAAACCCTGTAAGAAAACAAGCATGAGTAAACTGGAAAGAGTACAGCGGAAATATACCAAGGGCATACATGGATGTGAAAATTTAAGTTATTATGAAAGACTAACATATCTGAACTTGTACAGTGTCTCTTACAGATCTCTAAGAGGAGATCTTATTCATGTGTAGGGCATTTAGAGACCACTACCTGTGGGAATGTTTGGGGTTATCAAAAAGTACTAGAGAATCATCAGGCAACCTATGTAGAAGATTCTATAGGAATGAGAAGTGTACTAATTGGTTCTCTGACAGAGTAGCTGATGCTTGGAACAGACTACCAAATTACATTAAAGCAAGTACTAGTTTAGATATTTTTAGGAACAGCCTGGTCACTTATGGGAACAAGTGTATTGGCAAGCTAGAAGGGCATTAATGCCTGTGCTTGAAATATTCGTTTGTATGTATGTAATGCTGATCTAATGATGAACATAGTACAATTGAGGAAGTAAGCTTAACATAACAGTAGATGTTCAGCTAAATCACTGTTGCAGATCTGCAGCCCTCCATCCATCCCCTTATCTGGTTTCTGTTTTTTGTTCTTTCCGGGACAAAATTTGGTCAGCAGGAGGTTCCCTTTTTCCCAATCCCACTTTTTTCATAGCACATAAAAATCTAAATTGGTAACTTGATCAGGTTTTACATGACCTGCTCCCTGCTAATAGTTGAGGGGGGTTATGCTGGTAGGGATTTCATGGGGGGGGGGGCAGAGGAATAGTGAGGGGTGAGGTTAGAGCTGATTTTGTCAGTCATCAGAGTTGCTATGGTTTTTCTGCTCAGTAAAGGTTGTACCATTTATCACCAATTCAGCACACTGCAGTGTGCTACCTTTAAGTTTACGAACTTAACTGTAGAAGTACTTGTGGTTGTATTTAGCCTGAGAGGCTATTGAGACCTCCTAACTGGCCTTTTTGCTATATACCCTGTTAAAATTAGGATTCCACCAATGTGGTTTGTTTTTTGGGTTTGTTTTGGGCTTACTTCTAGTAGGTATTGTAGCCTCTATGCAGCCATTTACATGGTTGTACAGGATTTCTGATAACGATTCGCATAGGTTGCTGTGAACGTTGGGTTCGGAGGGAGCATTGAATTCTGACATACTGCTGCTTAATAGGATGTACTTTGCTTTAGAATAGTTCCTAACTGCTACAGATTTTGCTGGGATTTACATGTTGACTTTTATTTTGAAGGATACAGCTTTGTGATCCAACGTCACCAGTGAGGATGCGACATGAGGGAGTGGGGGCTTTGCAGCACTCTCATATATTGTTGAGGACTAGATTTAGTGTGTTTGAACCTCTGGTTGGATTGTGCACCATCTGGTCAAGGGTATTTATATTTTATTTTATTTTACATTTGTTTACCGGGAAGGTCCGACTGGATATATGTCCATTTTCAGCAGAGGCCCGGGAAGAAAAGCTCCATTAAGCAGAGTACAATTACATTAGGAACAGTAGAGACATTTGGCAATAAGTATAATTTGCAGTCTTCAGTAGGGTTACAAACATAGATAAACCATTGTGGACAAAATCAGATAAAGCAGCTTAAGTTTCAGACATTAATACACGCAGTTACGGGCTAAGTCCCTTAAAGAATTCATACACTTTTAGAGTCTATGATTGAATTGATTAGGCTGAGTTTCCAAGATCAGCGGGTGGTAGTTAGGGTTTAAGCAGGGATATTGCCAGTGCAATTGGAAGTGTAGTTTGAGGCTTTTTTTGAACAGGTTAAGGAGGATTGTTGAGTAAGTTCGGCAGGTACCAAATTCCATGTTTTGCCTACAGAGTTGGCAAATAGAGAGCCCCCAGCCAAATTTGTGCTCTTAGTTGTTTGCATCAGCAGTTTGTCAGCAGAGCGTAGTGACCTTAGGTTGCTGTATGGTTTGATGATCTTGTTTAGTGCTGGTATTTTTTTGGGTTGGTATAGAATTTTGTGGGTTATTATAAGTTGGTTGTATCTGAGAAGACTGGGCCATTCAAGCCATCCTAGTTGAGTTAGGTTGATACAATGGTGGGTCCTAGAGGTAGTACCTTTAGCAAATCTAGCAATATGGTTGTAACAGTTAGCAAGTTTGGTAAAGATGGCTTGATTCAAGTTAGTGAAGAGGGGGGAGGCATAGAGGAGGGTAGATAATAGGTGGGACAGAGCGATAGTACTTCTTACAAATGGAGTGAGGAAAGGTTTGATCCTGTATAGGGAGCCCAGTTTTTTGTTGACAGATTTGATGGTTTGATTGACATGGGTATCATATTTTAGTGTGTTGTCGATTGTGACGCCTAGGAGTTTCGTGTGAGTATCTAGGGATATAATTGTGCCACTGTTGGAACTTATAGTAAAAAATGGTGAGGAGGATTTACAAGTGGGGGGGGAAATGAGCAGCTTAGTTTTGTTGGGGTTTAATAGATGCTGACGATTTGCAAACCATTTTTCTACATCTTTATAAATCAAACAAGTGGTGAGTCGAGTGAGGAATATCTTCATAAAACAGGTAGACAGCTTCAATAAATCCCAAAACACACGAGATAATACCAACCAGACGAGATAATAAACGGACAGTTTATTATGGAAAAAACGAGGATAAGCGCTTTCACTAGGTGTAGCTTCTTCAGATCCAAGACAGTTTTACAAAAATCCACATGCTTTAAATACTTAAAAGCTAAACAACTGATTGAAAACAATTATTCAATAATTAATTAATTATTCAATTAGCTATTCTAAAGCTATAGTGGGACTGAGCAGCAAATGCAAAAAAATCACAATGCAAACTGTATAGCGTTAATGTCGGGTTAATATAAAAATAGTATAACTGTCTTAAGTACACTAATTCATGGACATTTTGTATGCATATCTAACAATCAGAATAAAAATAAAAACATAAAAATAAAGAGAACACACACATATGTCATAAAAACTCTTGCTATGCTGGATGATAATGCTGAAAAGTAAATAAATATATCTGCAATGTTGATGTGCTAGTTTAATAACAAATATGTATGAAACTATGTGCCTGTATATATTCACCTTATGTAAGTACATATATAATGATAGTCAATATGCATATGTATATGAATAAGATATGTAATAATTAATAATATGAGTATATCTATAAAAATCAATAAATAAACTAATGAATAGATTAAAATTGATATAAACGATGATAAATGTATGTATAAAAATATAATAATTATATAATAACTATGTGTATATAATAAATATAAATAATAGTAAATATATAATAACTATGTGTATATAATAAATATAGATATAAATATGTGTGTAATGTAATACAATAATATAAAATAACTTGTGAATATAAAAAGACCAAGTGGATCTGTCCTCAAAAATCTGAATGTATCCCTAGGTGTAATGCAACTGTAAAAATTCATCATACTAATAATATAAAGATGTATCCATATTTTTTAAAAAATGTGTATCCATATTTTTAAAAAGTGTATCTATAATTTAATTAAAAATGGATATGTCTGCATTTATTGAGGTGAGGTTTGATGGATGCTCTGTCATTTAGGCCATGATCTTTATCAGCTCTAAGTAAGATAATCCATCTACTTTCTCTATCCTCAGTATGATTGACAATGTCCCCTCCTCTTTGGTTCACAGTAATTTTCTCTAAGACCCTAAAAGTAAATGTATGTTCTGGGTTAGTTTGTATGACATGCTTTGCTAATGCATTTTGTATATTAGCCTTTCTTATATTGTAGCAATGTTCTCTAATCCTATCACGTAAAAACCTGTTGGTTTTACCAACATAAAAACAAGAACATAGCTTGCACACAGCCAAATAGATAACATTTGGAGTCATACAATCCGCATCAATTTGAGTGGAAAATTCCCTATATGTATCTGGGTGTATAAAAATTATGTTAGTATCTATCAATGAGCAGAAATTACAATGTCCACATGGTTTAGTATAATGTTGATATGTGGAAGCTGTATCTGCTGTTCGATAGCATAATAATCTTTTAAGATTCTTTTTATTTTTGTATGTGAAAGAGGGATTATTGCCTGCTATTGATGTCAATATATCATCAGCTTTTAAAATGTTCCAGTTTTTACAAATAATATTTCTGATCTGAGTATTATCTGTTGTGTAGGAAGTCAAAAATCTTATAGTTCCTAACTGTATATCAGTTTCAGTGTCACTTACTATGGATTGAGGTCCAAAATATGGTGTACCTGTAGTTGCACGTAAACTACAAATAGAGTTCATATGCTCATCTAACTCTTCAGGTTTGTAACCTCTTTCCAAAAAATTTTTCTTTCAAGTCATAAAGGTCTCTGTGAAAACCTGTATCATTAGCATTGAGTCTGGGCATTCTCAAAGCTTGTCCTTTCATTATGTTATTAAAAACATGCCTAGGATGCATGCTAGTCCTAAATAACAACATATTCCTATAACACGGTTTCCTAAAGATTCCTGTGTTAAACATACCACATGGTAATTTCTCTATTAATAGATCTAAAAACTCAATTTTATCATTAGAATAATTCATTGTAAATTTTAAACATGGTGTTAATTCATTCATCATTGTAGAAAAATTATTTAAATCATCAATGGTACCATTCCATAAAATAAACACATCGTCTACAAAACGTCTGTAAAATTGTACATGTGTTTTGAACAAGGGTTCATTAAACAGCAGTAGTTCTTCCCAGTGAGCCAGGAACATGTTGGCGTAGCTGTTGGCACATGAAGTGCCCATAGCTACGCCATCTAGTTGTTGGTAAATATTATTTCCAAACATAAAAATATTATTTTCTAGTACCAACTCAAGGAAGTGCACTAGCAGATCAATTAAAACTTTACTATAAGTACTGTGCTTATCAAGATAGGAGTTAACATAAGTTAAACCCAGTTCATTCGGTATGACCGTGAATAAAGACTAAACATCATAGGTCACTAAAATTAAGCCAGATATGGGGTTTAATTGGTTGCTAACATTATAGAGATCTATTAAAAACTGCTTAGAGTCACGCAAGACAAAGATATTCTGATTTAAAATATGTCTTAAGTGTTTCTCTATAAAAACTGAAATATGTTCAGTGACCCATCCTTTCCCAGACACTATCGGTCTCATTGGGGGTCTGGTTAAACTTTTGTGCATCTTGGGTAGTCCATTTATAATCGGGACAGTTGGTGTTTTAATCAATAAGTATTCAAAGCAGTCTTTATTAGTTTACTTCTGTGTATATCTAACAGGGTATTATGTACATAGTTAACCATATCATATACTTTATCAAAATCAATAGATGTGTAAAAAGTATCTTGAAACATATTGTTCATTTCAGTTTCATAGTGTATAGTGTCCATTACTACTATTCCTGAACCCTTATCTGCTGGTCTTATTATAATGTTTAGATCATTTCTCAAATTATGAAGGCTTGCTCGCTCATGATATGACAAATTATTATGTGTCTTATGTCTAGAGTTATTTATTTCATTATCATGATAGTATTTATAAAGTTCTTCTTCTATGGTTTTCATATATGCCTCAAGTAATGGATGATTAATTGGGATATAGTCACTAAGATTCTTAAAGGTAAATGAATCTATAGCTTCAGAAACATTACCAGGATTATTGGTATGGTTGGTATTCTTATAGATGTACCTAAGCATAAGCTTCCTACAGAACACTTTCAGATCTATGACAATATCATCTAATGTACTCTTGGTATGGGGGATGAAATTTAAGCCTTTAGTTAATAGACTAATATCATGGTCTGACAATGGAATACTAGACAGATTGTAAATTAGGTCTTGTTTTGATGTGTCCACATTTTCTTTAAAGTTGTATTGTGTGGTAGTTCTCCGGATAGTTTTCTTTTTTGCCTTCCTCTGCTGGCCAAGCGTATCCGGCTCTGGTTCTTTTCTTGTCGTATTGCTAAAGGGAAGGATAAATTAATGCCAGCCCCTTTATTATTTTCTTTTATTTTTGGTCTGACAGACTGTTCAGAGTCATTCATGGGACTTCTTTTGTTTTTAACAATATTAACAGTGGGATAAAGATTAACACCATTGTCCATGCTGGTATGGGTTAAATGTATCACATCTAAGGAATCATTGCACGTATTATTGCCATCATCAATTAATGTTGGTTCCACAACAGGGTCAGTATTAATAGGTGTGATAATAGAGTCATTTCCTTGATCATGATTTACCAAGGATTCCCCTATGGTGTTGGATACTTTAACACAGGGAGAATTTACAGAAGTTGTTTTAGTCTTATTAATTCTTTCAATAGCTATAGGTTGTCTCAAATTAGCACTGTTGATACCACTATTAGTATTGAAAGCTCGATCAGAATTGTGTCTCTCCCATACAAAGACCTGGCTAGTTCTAAAATCATTCATGTCCCGTGTAACTTTACTCTGTTTTTGTTGAAACAGCTTACGTTCGTAAGCCGAGACACAGTCTAGTATATTATCAAAAAGTCTGTGCACTGCATTGTCTCTGAAATCATTAAACAGCTGTTGTTGTAAACTGTTAATTCTGGCAATCAAAACCTCTTCTTCAGGTTTAAAAAAGTTTATAAGTAATTGAAGGTATTTACAACTGGTGTCCATATTAATTCGCTGCCATAATGCAAGAAGTTCAGGGTATTCATTCCCCTGACTCGGCATAGAGAAAACTCTGAGTCCACGTGGAATGATAGCATTGTCCAAGCAGAATTGGAAGTGCTGCAGCTGTAAACGCTTTAGTTTATAAAAATCCTTTTCTATCTCGCTCAAAATTTGGTTGACCTTCTGGAAGTCAACAGTAGATTCATCGGTATTAGCTATTAGTTGTTCACTGGAAAGCGACCATGTAGCAGTTAGCGTACCATTCAGATGCTGCTGAAATCTGGCTTCTATCTCTTCCTTGCCCCGGTGCTCACTTCTGGGCACATACGCCAACTCAATATCTGCCATGGTAATCAAAACACACAAATTCCACTAGTTCAATCGATGTAGTCTCGTAGCTAATGTCAGTAATCCAAACAAACAGATTCCGTTGACCTACTCAATAAACTCACGTAACCAGAACAAGTAAAAAAGCAAAACTAAAAGTTAACAGTGTCACTGGTTACCTGTGACGCACTTGTAAGCTAATTTGTTAAATAATGCTTCTTTATAAATCAAACAAGTGGTGAGTCGAGTGAGGAATATCTTCATAAAACAGGTAGATAGCTTCAATAAATCCCAAAACACACGAGATAATACCAACCAGACGAGATAATAAACGGACAGTTTATTATGGAAAAAACGAGGATAAGCGCTTTCACTAGATGTAGCTTCTTCAGATCCAAGACAGTTTTACAAAAATCCACATGGTTTAAATACTTAAAAGCTAAACAACTGATTGAAAACAATTATTCAATAATTAATTAATTATTCAATTAGCTATTCTAAAGCTATAGTGGGACTGAGCAGCAAATGCAAAAAATCACAATGCAAACTCTATAGCGTTAATGTCGGGTTAATATAAAAATAGTATAACTGTCTTAAGTACACTAATTCATGGACATTTTGTATGCATATCTAACAACCAGAATGAAAATAAAAACATAAAAAATAAAGAGAACACACACATACATCATAAAAACTCTTGCTATGCTGGATGATAATGCTGAAAAGTAACTAAATATATCCGCAATCTTTATACACTAATTCATGGACATTTTGTATGCATATCTAACAACCAAAATAAAAACATGAAAAATAAAGAGAACACACACATATGTCATAAAAACTCTTACTATGCTGGATGATAATGCTGAAAGGTAAATAAATATATCCGCAAGCTTGATGTGCTAGTTTAATAATAAATATGTATGAGACTATGTGCCTATATATATTCACCTTATGTAAGTACATATATAATGATAGTCAATATGCATATGTATATGAATAAGATATGTAATAGTTAATAATATGAGTATATCTATAAAAATTAATGAATAAACTAATGAATAGATTAAAATTGATGTAAACGTTGATAAATGTATGTTTAAAAATATAATATAATAAATATATAATAACTATGTGTATATAATAAATATAAATAATAATAAATATATCATAACTATGTGTATATAATAAATATAGGTATAAATATGTGTGTGTGATGTAATACAATAATATAAAATAACATGTGAATATAAAAAGACCAAGTGGATCTGTCATCAAAAATCTGAATGTATCCCTAGGTGTAATGCAACTGTAAAAATTCATCATAGTAATAATATAAAGATGTATCCATATTTTTAAAAAGTGTGTATCCATATTTTTAAAAAGTGTTCTACATCATTGAAAGTATTCTGGGTTAGGGTCATAAGTTCAGTTGAGGAGGAGGAGGTACAGATTAGAGTTGTTCACGTATTGGATGCAGGTGGCCTTGGGAGTGATGATGGGTAGGTCATTGATAAAGACTGAGAAGAGTAGTGGTCCTAGAGTGGAACCTTGGGGGACTCCTAGAGTAATGGGTAGACGAGTGGATAGGGTATTCTGCCATAAAACTGCTTGACTATCAGACAGGTAAGATTGGAACCATTTAACTGAGCTACTGTTTAGTGACAGTTCTGTCAGAGTATGGAGAAGCAGTTTGTGATTGACCATAGCCTTAGAGAGATCTAGGAAGAGAGCTGAGGTAAGTTTGTTATTGTTATGGTTGATGTTGATAGCGTTAGAGAAGGATAGGAGGGCTGATGTGGTGCTGTGGTGTGGCCTAAAGCCTTGCTGAGAGTTGGCCAGTAGTTTATTCTGGGTGAGATACTGCATTAATTGGTTGTGGACGCATTTTTCCATAATTTTGGCCAGTGGTGATAGTATGGCTGTTGGTCGGACATTTGAGAGGTCTAAAGAATTCCCTCCTTTATGAAGGGGAATAACATGGGAAACCTTTCAGAGAGAGGGGATAGTGGCTTCAGTCAAGGTACTGTTTATTATGATCGAAACAGGATGTGCAATAACATCTGCCCCTTTTGTAGATATTCTGGTGGTAGGAGATCAGCTGCTAGCGTAGTGAGCTTTAGTTTGTTAATTCGAGATCGGATGATAGATGTAGATACAGACTGGAAGTTAAAAGGGAGTGGGGGAATTCTGAAAGGAGCTGATGGGGGGTAGTTGACTAGCTAGTGATTGGATGGTTTTGGTGAAGAAATTGTTAATGATGTTTGCAGTTTCCTCTGGAGTTTTTAGGTTACAGGCTGAAGGGGTGGGGTGGTTTTTTGGCCGGGGTGGAGCAGTTTGCTTATTCCTGCCCAAAGTTTTTGAGTTTGTTCTGGTGTTTTTGCTGAAGGTGTTATTTTTTTTTTGTCTAACAATGTGGCTTTCATGGTATCATTCTTTAGTTGTCAGAATTTAATATGGTCAAGTGGATCGTTGGAGGTGCGCCATTTGTCCCATGATTTGTTTCTTGCTATGATTTTGGTTTTGGTTACTTTAGAGAGCCAGGGAGCAGTCTTAGTTTTGGCTCTGAGGGTGTGGATAGGAGCGTGGGAATCTAGAATGATGAGGAATTTAGAATTAAAATAGGCTACAGCATAATCCAGTGGAAGATCTTTTAGAATGGCCCAATTGCATGCTTTGAGTTTATTCTGAAAGTCAGTGGAGTTAAAGTTCTTATTATTCCTGTTAGCTTTATAGAGAGCTTGGTGGTGGTTATCTACTTTATGCTTAATGATGTGAGTACGTGGTCACTTACATCATCTGGGAGGGTACCCGTGTTATACAGGTCTGGGTGATTGTTGATAAGAATCCAGTCCAGGATACTACCTTTGTAGTTGGATTTATTTATTCTTTTGGGTGGGGATACAAGTTGGGTATAGCCATGAAGGTTTATGTGGGTGATGGGAGATTCAGAGGAACAATTGTTCCAGTCAATATTAATGTCTCCTAACACCATAGTTTTATGGGGGTATGTGTTGGAAAGCCATTGGAGGAAGTCTTCTAGGGTATTTGCATTGTTGCTTGGGGGAATATAAATGCTGGCGATGAATATAGATTTAATTTTGCTAAGCTGTAGCTTGCTAATGGGATTTGTATTAATAAAGTCCAGGAAACAATGTGCCTGCAAGTTGGAGGCAGCGTACACTTCCCAGTCTATAGAGGTGTACTTGAAGTCTGCCATGAATAGGTTGTTTGGCTAAATGATGAGTGCCCCCAGCAGATCTAGGTACGAGTTGTGGGTTTCTTGGGGAATAGATGTTGAAGTATAGCTTGCTAGTATATGGTAAGAGACTTTATGGCGATTTGCCCGAGGATGAGTTTCAGGGCATCATCCTGTTTAACCAGCCTAGAGGTATATTTGTTGCAAATGTTGATCAAGTAATTTCCACCCTTAGTTCCTTTGTGTGATTAATGTCTAAATGTATGGAAGGCACTGAAGCCCTGCCCTTCTGTAGTACTTTCTGTAGCTTGTCTCTGTAATGGCACAGATGTCTTTATTCTCCAGAGTGATGAGAGCATGTAGGATATGACATTTCTTGTTAAGGCTCCTAGCATTGAGCAGTAACACCTTTAGATTTCATTGGATTTTATTTGGTAAGTTGGCAGTTTTATCCTAGAATTCAAACAGGCAGAGGACCAGCATGGCATAAAAACAAACACATTTATTAAGAAGAAAGTGTACGCGCTTTTGTATAGTACTACTACGCTTCATCAGACTGTTATTATAGCAAATAACTTCCCTTATAAGTAGTCAGCATCCAGTCATATTCAAAGACCAGTTACAACTAATTGGTCTCATTAACTAAAACTGAGTATCCGAGTATGTTAAAGCCGCTGTACAATAAACTAAGATACTCTGCTTATTAGTGACAACTCATGAAATACAAATAAAATTGCTTACTCCATAACAATACAGCATATAATAAATACAGTACAAGTCCCTTGCTAATGAATGAATGAAATTAATCTCTTCTAAAAATACTGAAAACACTTAATTCTGTATACGATAAGCATATGAATACATACATCGCATGCTTTCTGACATTAAAGCAATCATGTAAACTCCAAACACAATTAGATGCATCGCTCCACTTAAACTTGGCAGAATATATAAGTGCTCATATCCAGAGTAATAAAATCATTGAATATCAAATGTGTTTAAATAAATTCACAAGTAATGCTGATTATATAAGGATCACTTAACTCCGTTCTTCACATGGACTAGTCATTTGGCATATCATTGATACTATCCTGTTGTCATATGCACACAGTTCCCTTTGTATAATAAAATGCATTCATCATGCTGTACATCGTAACTAATAAATGATCTTTAAACATGGATTACCTTAAAAATAAACCTTCTAAACGACATGCCTCCATGGCTTGTTTTCCTTAAAGCACTAAAACCACGCAAGAATGCACTAGTGACAACTAAAGGTTGATAGTTGCCATGGTGATGTTAATAAAACATATGTAAACATACTACAAATAAAACTAAATGTAGTTAATATACTACAAAAAACAGATTAATCTATTTAAGTAATGATAATAGCACATATATGCGAGTTAAACTAATTGTGCAAGACTTCACCGAAACCCAGTCATCAGATAAATTCATCACTCAATGGCATACAGTAACATTTAGCTGCTGTAATCCATAGCCAGCATCCTTTACATGATGTACATTCAAAAAGTCACAGAATAGGACAAGTCAGTAATCTAATTTGGTAGTTTTGTCAGTTTGACATTGCCTAAAAACATCTCTAAGGGGATGGATAAAGTTTAAGCCAATATTTGGAAGCCGAGGGGGCATAAGTACAGACTGTCCTTGGCAAAGCAACGTGGTCTGTTCACCATGTCCTCCCATGCTGACAAATAATTGAATCTTCCCAGAGTGACACCAGAAAGTAAACGGATTGTTAAAGTCTGTCATTTTTTTTTATATTGTGGCATCAACCTTGGTGAAGGTAGAATACTGCTCAATGTAAAGGCACACACCTGTCTGAGACACATTCAGAGCGATCCATAATGTCTCTCTCTGTATAGTCCAGTGAATAAGTCTCAGGTCAGTTACAGCCACGTGCACTATGATAGAATCATACTGGTAGCTGAGGTGAATTGACTTGAGTGTATTTGTAACCTGGCAGATCCTGGCTCCAGATAAGCAACTAACTATTATCTTCGCCTTTTCTAGTGTAGTGAATGAGGCATCTGTGTGTTATGCAATGAAGTTCCCTATGACAAGAGTCCTTTGCTTGCCTTATGGGCTTCATTTTCAGGGTTTTCATTGGGAGCAGGTGTATGTGTGGAGTTTGGTGTTGCTTTTGGTGTGTTTAGAAGTTACTGAAGATAGGTGTGGCCATGTGTGTGTGTGTGTGTGTGTGTTTCATGTATACATATATGGATCTACTTAAATTGATTGGATAACATTTATGTCAACATACTTAATGTCGAAACAAGTTGATTGACATTGTGCAAGTCAACACACTACTGGGAACGCACTGTGAATTAATCTTTTAAAACAAATCTTTAAAAAAAACCCACAAAAGCATCACTTTTTTGCAGGGAGGCAAGCCCCCTTGCACTTTCTGCTAATTATATATTTTAACTCTGAGATCACAAAAGCCCAGGGAAAAGGGCATATTCCCCTAAGTGGGGATTGTCAGTCTCGCACTCTTGTTGACCAAATTGTGTTGATTAAACAGATGTTGACCAAAGTACTGTTCGACAAAGTTACCAGGACCCATAAATATAATATGCACGTGCACATATAGTTATGTATGTGCACATAAAAAAACACATACATGCACCTAGTTACTGTTCATAACTTGTGTGTTTCTTGGAGCAGAGTGGTTATGCTGTACACATTGGAGTAAGACATTGTGTATAATCTTAACCCATTGTTTAAGCCTAGGGATTTATGCAGAGAGCTCAATTGAGAATGACATCTCCAAGGAATCGTATACATCACTCCATGTGCATGTGGTCTAGTCCCTATGAAATAACGTATGGGACTTAAACTGCATGTGTACAAATGGGGTAGTGCTTGTGACTGCAGTGATTCTACCTTTCCCCCTTCTCTGCCAATGTATTGGTCAAGTACCAGTACTAAACAGGACCTCACCTGTACAATCCCAATATTAGTATACTGTGTAATGCTGTGCATCCTGGTCCACAGTTAAAGCAAACCAAAGATGAAACCTTTTGTAAATTGCTTCCTGTCTTGACTTTGGAGCAGAGAGTAGACTTAGCAGACTTGGTACACTGCAGAATCTCTGTAATATCCTGCAGAGTTCCTTAAAGAAATTGTGCACAGCATTAATCATCCACAATCCTGACAGTAGCATGATTCAGTTTTTGTCAGACTGCTTTCAGGATTGTGGGTGACCAGCATAATGCAGAGTCCCTTTGAGGGACTGTGAATAATGTTTTTGGCTGACTTTGTGGTTGTGTGACTCTGGACTAAGTATATTTAAGTTCTGGAGGCAGAGCCCCACACACACACACATTAAAGTATTTTTTAAAGGTGTTGTATGCCATGTAGTATTGTTGTATTATAAATTGGACTGTTAAACCCATGCATGTTTTAAATAAAGTTCCATCAGTGTGTTAGTTTGTCTTGAGAAAGGCCACCATGCATAGTGAAAGCATGACTTAAAGTTTTTAAATATTACTGGTTGTGTTTTTATTTATGGTAATTGTCTTTGTCGATTTTAGCTTGCACTGAGCTGATGAGTAGTAGGTTGTTGTTTTTATTCTTTGATGATGCTGACTGTAATAACTGCAAATTGTTTTATGGGAAGTGTGCAACTAACAGTACCTTTCGTTTGTGTTTTCACAGGACAGTTATTGACACAATGCAGCATGCGGTGTACATGTATGACATCAGTCATGTTGTGATCGATAATCTGCAATTTATGATGGGTCAGGAGCAGCTTTCTGTTGACAAGTAATGTTTCTCAGTAGTCTTTGTCTTGTAATCAACACTTTTAGTCTGTGTTCCATGTTCAGGATTAAAGCAGTTTTGTTTGCGCGTGTTTATTTTTTATGAGATATTTTCTGTTTTATTTTCTTTATCATGCTTTTTATTGTTAATTTTAGTCTGCTTTGTAACACTTGACATTTTAAGAAGGTGGTGCTTTTCAAAATCCCTACTCTAACCTTGGAGAGCTGAGGCTGATGTAACTTTTAGGGCTATATCGCATGTTTTAGTAATACTTGCCACAGACATATTTCCCCTGCTGCTCTGTCTCCTTAACACTTAAAGTACACTGCCAGTGCAGAATGCTCATCTTGTTTCTTACCACTAAAGAGCTTCAGTGCATATGGTGGCCCCAGGGTACCTTTTTCCAAGATTTGAGGTAAAATTCCTTAAAATCTTTCCAGTTTCAGTCAATTTTTGAAGCATTTAAATTCTGCTTTATTTTGAAGTTCTAAAACACTGTTAAAAAGGTAAAGGTTTTAGAGAGAATTATTTAAGAAATGCTTACATTACATATAGATACTAAGATAAACCATAAATAATAAAATGAAGTTGAGCTATCCTTCCATTCAGTACTGCTGAGTTGCATTCAATTCCTCTAGTGACCACATGATCAGCTGATGCCATCCACAGAATTACTAGTGCAAGTAGGGAATGGGAGTAGTTTTCTAGACCTTTCTTCCTTGTCATATACTCCCACCTACCTACAGACAGTTCAGAGTTGCCAGTCCACCTTCTGCATGTCTGAGATGTGGGAGGAAGCCAGAGTACCCAGAGAAAACCTCCATAAACAAAGGAGAATATGCTGAGCCTGAATCTGTGCTTGCAGGAAGATAGAGCCCTTACTGTGACCTAAGTGGGTTTAGTTAGTGGGCACAGAAATGGAGGAGCCTGGCAGGGAGGAGAGGGGTGAAGGGACATGGCTTGCTTATCTTTTCTGGTGGGGAGGGAGAAGTTTGTATGTACTTGGAGGCACACTGGTGAGAAGACCTTTCCATGTCAAGAAAAGGAAAAGGTTTGGTGAGAGCCTGATGTGGCTGAGTCCATTAGGAAACTTGACAAAATCATCCAGTCTCTGAAGAGCAGACTTCATTAGAATATGGCCCTACTTGCTAAATTGATTGGAGTAAGGTCCCACTTGCTGTTTCAATTGAGTTAGCAACACCCACCAAAAAGGAGTCCTCTTAAGAAAGTCCAGGTACTTTAAAGCAATGGATTGCAAGGGGAAATGTGTATTTGCATCTGGTGTTATCACCATTAGAGGGTTTTATTACCTTTTCTTATAGATTTGCTGATATTCCAAGGCCAATGAGTCTTATGTCTATTGCCAGTACCCTCTCTCTGCCTGAACCTTTATTCTCCAGGAGGGACATTCCAGTCAGTCCTAGATAAAATCTGTGAAAACCCATCCAGTCATCTAGGTTACATTTAAAGGAAGATAGTGAGTCACACTGCTTAACATGCAATGGAAATTTATTCCAGACGTTTTGGAGGTACTTGGTTATAAACCTCTCTCCCCACCATATTTTTATATCTGTTGATGAAGATTTAGTTTACTGGTTCTAGTGTTAGTGTAGAGATATTGGAGTTGCAGAGATAGAGAGGGTTCAGGATGGTTAGGTCTTTAATGTTGCGGTATGTAAATCTGAGATCTTGCCTCAAAAGTCCATAAATCACTCAGTAAAGGGGCAGAGAATATTGCCTGTCTTCGTAGCTCAAGGACTTTAGGCCTTTGATCTTTTTTTTCCCCTTACATATTGGTTTTGGATTGTGTACTCAAGAAAGGGCATGATCTCCTTGGTTTTCTTGGAGGGAAAAATTAATCTGGAATAAACTCCAGACATTATTTGATCAGCTGGGACCTTGTAGATGGGTGTTTTTTTTTTTTCTAGGAGGTGGCACCTCTTAGACTTTTCCACTTCCTTTTAATACGGTGGAACTTCTGGTAGGAGAAGAAAGTTATCAGAGGAACAGTTAAAAAGGGTATTGCATAGCCTCTGGATATGATGTACCTGGCCCATTTGTCTTGCATGACAACCAGCCTTGGTTCCAGATGCAAGGACAGTTGGCACCTAACTGTATAGGGTATTACTTCACTGTAATATGGCTTATCCACAGCTCATCATATGGAGTAATGTGAGTAGCTAGGAAAGACATTACAGTGAAGTTGAAGTCCTGGCTAAGGTTGTGTGGCTTTGTGGAAAACTTCAAGGTATCCTTCACCAATGCCTCATTTTGTGAACTTTTGTGAACTTTTACCACAGGTTTTGTGGTTAGCGGCTACGACTTTTAGTTTTTGGGATTGTCATTTAAAATTTTAACTGCAAAACCTCATTTTCCTATCAGAGACTTTTAGCGACTCTTCTAAGCATTGCTAACAGTTTAGCAGACATCTTTTTTGTCTAATAGCCGATCCTAAGTCCTGGGTCGTGATGGGGGTCATTATCAATTATATTTTTTTCTAAGAAAAAGTGTGCTGTTTGGTTTGTGTGTTACAGTGTTGTGAAAAACTGGGGCTAGTATGTTAAGTAACTCAATTAAGTTTGTCTCAGAAGTTAATTGTGATGTTACTTGGCAAGAATCATTTTTTATCTAGCTCTACTATTTGCTTATCAGAGTCCTTTGGTGGTTAACAGATACATATGGTCCCTTGTGGGGATTCCCATGTGAATTATCACTTTTTCTGGTCAAAAGTGTTCTTTTTCTGTCAAATCTATTTGACCGGGGGGAGGGGCTTGCGTGCCTGGTGGTTGTCACTAAAAAATGTAACCTCAAGGAAGAATTTTCCTGTTAGGAGGTAATACAGGTTAATCAAGGCTTTGATTTCCTCCTGTCAGATACTTTCTGTGGGAGACATGCAGTCTTGATTCATTGTGTGAATTCCCATGTAATGTATGATTTTGCATGCTGAAAAGTGTTTTTTTTTTATTTTTATTTTTTTGTCAAATCTGTTGGCTAGGGTCTTGGTTTAGTATACTTGACATTTGTCATTAAAACGTGTATCAAAGATTGACTTTATGTCAGGAGGGAAACTATTCAGGGCTCTGCTATTTGTTTATCAGATTCCTTTTATGATCAATAGAGTACAGTGGTTCACTGTGATGATTTCTAAGTAAATTATCACTTTATGTGGAAAAAAGTGTTACCTTTCTGTCATTTCTGCTTGATAAGTGCTGGACACAGTATGCTTGATGGTTGTCACTAAAAAAAATTGCCTCAAACTGTAACTTTTCTATCAGGAAATTTTTACTGTCTGACAGACACCTCTTGTAATTAGTACTTGGACCTGGGTCCTGGTAACGTAATCCTTTCCTTCTAAGCCACAAAGAAAGGTTATTTGGGGGGGGGGGGGAGTTCTGGCTTTCTCTCTGCCTTATTTGGTGATTGATTCTGCTGTGGACATATTGTTGGTCCTTGGACTGCTCATCATTTCCGTTGGTTCCTCTGGTATGCTTATCGAGAAACCACTAAGGACCAGAGGCAGGCACATCCTACGAAGCTGTTCAGATGCCATCTTTAGAGGCGAAAATGGCTCCTTCCCCTTTGCAGAATAGCAGTGATGGTAGCTGGGAATCTTGTAGATGTTCTTCGTGTTTCACTGTTGCAGTCATCACATTTGGGTTATCTGCCTGCAAGTAGTCCTCAGCCGGCCTGTATACCAGAGCCTTGGATTCCTGCGTCGGATGCTGTCTCTTCTTCCATGACGTCAGGTCGTCAGGGGTATAAAACATGCAGCCGATGCCATTACATCAGTCTTTCTTGCTGTGCGGTGCCCGAAGCAGAAGCAGTTCGTAAGTGCCGGTCAGACGACTCCTGAAATTTTTGTTTTCAAGTTTCAGAACTGAAGTCTTCAAAACAAAAAAAAAAAAAAAAAAAGATAAGTACCCCGTTTGGGATCTTTTTTTTCTTGCTCCAACCGATGTCGGTGAAAGTTAACAATTTTCTTACCTGTGGAAAGCAAATACCTAATAAAGATTTTCATTCGTACTGCATTCCCTGCTTCGGCCCAGACCACGACATCCCTCGCTGTCGGTTTTGTGCATTGTTCAACCCCCGAACTATTCGTTGTTGGGCTATCTTTGCAGCAAATTATTTTAGTACTTTGTATCAGTACTCCGAAATGGCTTTGTTAAGCCATCCGACTACCGATCTTCCGAAAAAACGTAAGGATAAAGACAGTGACAGACCGCATAGGTCCAAAACTGCCTATGATGCTTCCGTTAAGCTAGTCACCAGTCCACCGGTACTCAGCAGGGCGCTTTTGCAGCCCCTGATACCCGCTACTTCAGATTCGCAGGCCTCTATTGAGACCCATTCAGAGTCTGGTATGCGGCGAGATGCTTCTTCGACTATGGAACCTGCAGATGTCTCTACCTTGGATAGATCCGGAGCCGCTGTGCAGGCACCGGTTTCTGAGGGTGTATTCAGGTCTACAGACTTGCATTTTAAACTGACGCCACCTTCTTCTTCCAGGCCTAAAACTCGCCCCACGCATAGAAAACTGACGTCTAAACTGCATGCTCAGGCCCATATGCCTAAAAAACAAATGCTTAGAATGGCTGAAGACCTTATTACCTTAATTAGGGGAAGCCAGCCTTCCCCTCTAAGAGACCTAGAACTGATTTTCCTTCTGATTCTTCTGATCGGGAATCTGATATTTCTACTCCTTCTGATTACCAGGATTTGCCCTTATCTACCTATGAGGATTCTGATGCAGAGGATTCCATTCCCTCTGCTTCCCCTCCAGAAGACTTTTCTTTTGGTGAAACCTTGCACACTCTTAGGGAGCATTTCCGCTAGGAAAGCCAGGATTACTCTGACTCCAAAAAGAGGCTTAGGGAATTCTTACTCCTTCCTCAACACAGGCCTTTAGCTATCCCTCCTGTTGTTGGCATTGTAGATGATGCTTTCTTGGAATCTACCTTTCCCCATACACGTTATCTCCAGCTCCCAGAAAACCTGACAGGTATTACAGAGTACCTGACTCTCACAAGTTCCTCTTCAAGAATCCTACTGCAGATCCAGAAACCATTTCCCAAGGACCAAAAGGCATTAAGGCTACTGCTGCCAAAAATCCTACCCCTTATGATAGAGATTCTAGAGCCTTAGACAGATGGGGTAAGAAGGTATACACTTCTGCTACTTTGGCCATTAGGGCTTTAAATTGCCAGTTTCATATGTTAAAGTACCAGCAGCATATTATGGGACTACTTAAATAGAAAATGATGTTGATTCCTGACTGTGCTGAACACAAAAAATTGCAGGATTTAATGCATTCTGCAGAACAAGTTGGTAAACATACTTTGCAATGTGGTTTTGACTCTTTTTAGAAGCATCTTGCAGGGCTGCTGTCACTGGGTCTGTAATTAGAAGGCATGCTTGGCTTAAGGAGCAAAACTTGCCAGATCATGTTAAAGCTAAATTACTGGATGCTCTCTTAAACCAAGACCACCTGTTTGGCAACAAAGCAGAAGAAGTCCTCAAAAGGATAGAGGAAAAAGCTAAATCTATGCAAACTGTTAAAGATTTCCTACAAGTACAGCCTCCCAGATTTAGTAGGCATTGGCCTTCAAAAAATTGGTCCTTTCCAGTCTCTTCCAGGCCCTCTCAGTCCAAACCCAGGAACAGGAGACCACCTAGGTTACAGTCTCCGACTGGGCACAGGCCTAAGCAGTGTGGGGGGGGGGGCTCCCACTTCCAAAGCAGGAAGCAGTAAGCCACCCCCTATGGAAAAATGGCACAATGACTTAACCTTAACCCTCCCAAGCCCTGCTCAACTGCCTGCTCCCTTAGGAGGAAAGCTCGCCCTGCATGCAAAAAAATGGGAACTCATTACCCAGGGCAAATGGGTTTTGAATATAGTTTCCCCAAGGATACAGATTCCACATCCACTCCCTACCAACCCCAAACGGTTGACCAGACCTACCCCCAAATCAGTGAGCAGAGGCCCAACAGCAGGTTCTCTCTCTTCTAAGTATCAGGGCTATTCAGCCTGTCCCAGCAGAACAAAGGAGACAAGGTTTTTATTCAAGAATTTTCCAGGTACCCAGAAAAGACGGCTCCTGGCATCCTATCCTGGACCTCTCCATTCTAAACACCTTTCTGGTAATCCCAAAATTCAAAATGCTAACACTTCAACAGCTTCTTCCTGTGCTAGGCAAAGATGCCTGGTTGGCAACCTTAGACTTAAAGGAAGCTTACTTGCACATTCCAATAAGGGAATCTTTGCAGGAAATACCTGCACTTCAAAGACTGCATTCTTCCAGGACAGCTATTGGTAAAGACGGACAACAACACAGTTATGTGGTACATAGACAAGCAGGGGGGAATCCACTCGTACCCTCTCTCCAGACTAGCCATGGCTCTGTGGAACACAGCCTTGAGCTACCAAGTGCACCTACAAGCTCAGTTCCTGCCAGGCAAGCTAAATTCACTGGCAGACGACTTAAGCAGCAATCTAATGGACCCACACGAATGGAAACTGCTACCAAAAATGTTCAACCTCTTGAGGAACAAATGGAGGACTCCAGAAGTAGACCTGTTTGCCTCCCCTCAGAACTACCAATTTGACAAATTCTGCACAAGGACTCCCCACAGTCAAGCTTGGAAAGTGGATGCCCTGTCCTTTACCTGGGAAAGCCTTCTGGTTTATGCCTTTCCCCCTCTGCCTCTCCTCTCGAAGGTTCTGCTAAAGATCAAACAGGACAAACCAAGGACAATACTGATTGCACCAGACTGGCCACACCAGCACTGCCCCTCTTACGCAGTATGACACTGCTGGAACCATGGCACCTGCCTCAGACCCCTTCCCTGCTGTTCCAGTAGGCTGGCCAGATTCTGCACCCTAAGCTTCAAACCCTGAACTTTGCAGCCTGGCTAATTCCATAAGCTCTCCAATAGCATCCCTCAGTAAGCAGATGCTAGATGTCATTTTGGAGGCAAGGAGGCCTAGTCCTAGAAAATCCTATGCTGAAAAGTGGAAAAGATACTGTTCCTGGAGCCAGACTCGGGATGGGCACAACGGTGCCCAGATTACCTCATATTCTTCAGTACTTAACAGAAATGCTCCACAAGGGCCTATCCTTCTCATCAATTAAAATTATGCTTCTGCCATTTCAGCTCATTATAATACTGAGCCACCCCTCTTCTCTCACCGTCTGCTAAAACAATTCCTTAGAGTGGCCAAAAATTTAAGACCCCCCAGGAGAGCCCCGAGTCCAGCCTGGGACCTTAACTTTGTATTGGAAAAGCTCACTCTTCCTCCCTTTGAGCCAGCTGCAACAGCAGAGTTGAAATTCCTTTCTTGGAAAACAGCCTTTCTTCTAGCCATCACTTCAGCAAGAAGAGTGTCTGAATTACAGTCCCTCATGACAGTGGAACACTTCATTATCTTCCATGCAGACAGGGTTTCCCTCAGGACCAATCCTTCCTTTATGCCCAAGGTGGTGTTTAATTTGGCCCTAAATCAGTCCATTCATTTACCTACTTTTTTCCCTAATCCCCAAAACAAAGGAAAACGAATACTGCACTCTCTGGACTTGCACAGACAGCTTAGATTTTTTTTGGACAGGACTAAGCCTTTCAGAAAATCTGAACAGCTGCTAGTTGGCTTTGCTGCAGAGGCAGAGGGGAAGGCCATTTCAAAGCAAACCATTTCCAGATGGATAGCTCGTTGCATTCATTTCTGCTACAAGCACGATGGAAAACCTAACCCACAGGGGATAAGATCACATTCCACCAGGGCTGCATCTACCTCTGCAGCCTTTCTCAGAGGAGTCCCTACCAGGGACATCCTAGAAGCTGCTACCTGGAGCTCTGTACATACCTTCACCAAGCATTATCACATGCCTCTTTTTTTCTAAATTCAGAGCTGGTTTTGCCACTGCAGTCTTGCAGGGCTTAATAGCTGGCCCTAATGCTCTATAACTTCCTACTCCCTTCCTTAGCTTTGGGAATCATCCCAAATGTGATGACTGCAACAGTGAAACACGAAGAACATAGTACAGTTGTCTACACTTACCATAAATGTAGATGTTCGAGTGTATTCACTGTTGCAGTCCTGGTTACCCTCCCTCCAGACCCCTGACTTCTCTTGGCTCTACTTTTCCTTCTTGTGTGGTATATTTAAGTTTTCTGATGTATGTGCTTTTTGATGGAGGTGTACCATAACATATAATTGCTTCCCATTGTGGGGGCACCTGACATTTGTGGCAAGAAAAACTGATGTAATGGCATCGGCTGCATGTTTTATACCCCTGATGACCTGACGTCATGGAAGAAGAGACAGCATCTGACACAGGAATCCAAGACTTCTGGTATTCAGGCCAGCTGAAGGGCTACCTGCAGGCAGATAACCCAAATATGATGACTGCAACAGTGAATACACTTGAACATCTACATTTATGGTAAGTGTACACAACTGTACTTTCAGCAATTTCTATTCTTCAGGCTTCCTGTATTCAGTTTTTGCATTAATTTTTGCAGACACGTTAATCAGGACCAGCAGAGACCTTTGCAAACAGAAGTTGTTCCTAGGGGTTTTTCAGGATATGATCATTCTGTAGACAGCTCTTCAAGTACATCTGTTTGCCTCTGGTCACAGCAGACAAAGGAATTCTGTTCCAGAACCTCTTGCTTACAGGTCTGAAGGAGAGTTACCTGTTTATTACCATGTACAGGGAATATGACCATATGCTTTTCCACCCTTTCCTCTAATAACGGTCGTCCAAATGTACAGAAGGACCCGCCAAGGCTCTGTATTGAAATGTTGGCACTTGAAATGCCAAGTTACCAACAAGCAGAAAAAAAAAAAAGACCAAAAACAGAGGAGAAGAGCGAATGTCTTAAACAACTCTTCTCCTTTAAACTGTTTTGTATATTGAGATTCCCACTGTCACTACCTACTATCTATCGAAACCACAGCCCAGGGAATGTGCTTGGCAGAATCAGCAGGGAAAGAAAACTGAGCTTGACTCTAGTCTGGTACTGTGAAGAGACACAAGAGGTGTAGAATAAGTGGGAAGCCTCAGCCATTGGTGAAGTACCACACTCATAGTTTTTTTTTTCACTTACCCATTTAGGTGGCATCAGGGCTAATCAGGACCAGGAGAGACCTTTGCAAACAGAAGTTGTTCCTAGGGGTTTTCCAGGATATGATCATTCTGTAGACAGCTCTTCAAGTACATCTGTTTGCTTCTGGCTCCAAACACCCGTGTCCTGGCGCGACCTGCTCTGGGGACATTGCCAGGTGGGGAATTTGACTGGAGCAGTACACCTGTCGAAGAGTAATGCAGGTGTCTTAAGGTGAGCTCAGGGAAGACAGAAACCTAATGTGGAGCACAAGGCCAAAAGCTCACTTGATCTTGATTTCAGTATGAGTACAGAGAGGCCTTACAAACCTTCTGCCTTTTTGGGTATTAAGCAGGAGGTGTCAGAAAGGTTACCACAGGGATAACTGGCTTGTGGCAGCCAAGCGTTCATAGTGACATCACTTTTTGATCCTTCGATGTCTGCTCTTTCTGTCATTGTGAAGAAGAATTCATCAAGTATTGGATTGTTCACCCACTAAGAGGGAACGTGAGCAGTATTTCCCTCTTATGTGAGGCAGGTTAGTTTTACCTTACTGATGGTGTATTGTGGCAGTAGTAGTACTACTCGGTATGAGAGGAACCACAGGTTCAGACATTTGGTGTATGTCCTTGGTTGAGAAGTGAATGGTGCGAAGCTACCATATGTGAGATTTTGACTGAATGCTTCTAAGTCAGAATCCCACATAAACATAATGATACCACAGTGCCACTGACCTCCTTTTAGCCAGGGATAGCAAGCTGCAAGGCCAGTGAAGAGTGCCGCTTGTTACTGGGTCTGAGTACAGAACACAAGGGTGATGTCTGTCTCCACCATTGCACTGCGCGTTCATGGGGAACAGGATGCTAAATCTTTCGTAGATGACCTGATTCTGGGTCAGGTTTTCATATGTAGCAGAGCAGCAAAAAGCTGTGAAGTATTGAAAGTCTGCCCTCGGGCCATGTCCTGCAACACCCAGTGTGGGGCCAAGCAAAAAGCTGCGATTTATTCCAAGTCGACCCTCAAGCTATGCCCTGCAATCCACAATGTGGGGGGCAAGCCCCCCCCCCAAATGTATATATACCAGCTCCAAAATTGCATACCTCAGAGAAAAGGGAACATTCTGACAAATGGCACCTTGGATGTGGTATATGCAAGTCTGTTTTTGAACTGTTTGATCTCTGTATTTTGGGACTTGCTCTAGCAGATCACTTCATTAAAAATGGTTATCCACTGCAAACATAATTGTGGTGATTCCCTGTTTGATCCAAGCAACAGTGGTTCTCACTTATTTTCGAAACGAGTGTGCTCTTAATTGGATTTACACAGGACAAGGGGGTATTTGATACACTCAAACTTTCAACTTCAGAATACCTGGATGATAGAATTTTAGCACCTTTTAATTACCTTTTCTGAAGACAGGTAGCAACTATTGAAGTAAGCAAAGAAACTTGCTACTAGAAAATCGTATATGGATAAGTGGAAAGGATTTTCTGTTTAGTCCCAAATTAAGAACCAGAACCATTTTGACACTCTGAGTCCTTGGTTCTGCATTACTTGTACTTGTGCGAGTTATTTCCTCTGGCCGCTTTCTCTTCTATTAAGATTAATTTCTAGGCCATCTTTGCTTGATTGCCCTTGGATCGCACTCATTTTTGTCCTTATCTCAAATTAAATGATTAATAAAAGGAGTTTTACTTATCCGTCCACCTAGAAGGCTGGTGGCTTTTTCTCAGATCTTAATTTTGTACTAGGAAAACTTGCACCATCTCCTTTTGAAAATGCTCGTCAACTTAGGCAGACGGGACTTCAGTTTAAAGGATGGCTTTTAAGGAGCGCAGCATTTCTCTGTGCTGCACTGCATTGTAAATGATGACCAATGAATTCAAGCACCCAGTGTCAGAATAGAACCTACAGATATAAATATATATATTTATATAGATATATACAAACTAAACTTATAGGTTCATAGGTTGGTACTAGGCTATAAGCCCTAGGGCCTATACAAGCCTAGCCATAACAATTCCCTGGCTATTTCTTCCCACATTATTTACTTTCCTGGACCCCTGTCTAGCAGGGCGACTGACGTGATCCCTGGGGTGAATTTCCTTTCTCCCATCCAATCGTCAAGGTTCCTCTTGAAGAGGTCCAAAGAGGCACTCTGCTTGACATGTATGGGCAATCTATTCCAGAGTCTGGGGAGTCTCTGGGTCAGGAACCTATCCCTCCAGCATGTTTTGTTTATTGTGATGACAAGGTTTAGATCCCTGGGCGTGTAGCTCTGAGGGATTGGGATTTCTTTAAGTGTAGCATGTCCAACAGCTCTGGGTTTGACATGGCCTTGTATGTTAAGCAGAGATCGCCTCTGAGTAGACGATATGTGACAGAGTATAGCTGGAGTTTTTAAGGCGGTCAGCGTGGGGCATCTGCTTTAGGCCTGTGATTCTTTTAGTGAGGTATTTCTGAGGCCTTTCCAGTTGTTGCAGATGTCTTGAGAGGTACATACCAAATGGGGCGTTGTATTCTATAATGGGTCTAATGAGGGATGAGTACAGTGGGACAATGACCTCCTTTTTTCTGGATGAAAAGCCCTTCGTGATGAGGTGTGCCACATAGAAGGATTTCCTGACTGTTGTGGCGATGTGGTTATCGAAGGTGAGACCACTGTCCACCTGTGTCCCTAAGTCTCTTATCACACTTTCTGTGTTTAGTGTACTGCCACCTATATGGTAATTCATGGATACATGTTTTTTCCCAAAGGGGATAACAATACATGTTAAGTTGTCAATCTCGCCTTCATTCTTGCTTGATGGGTTCGGAGCCGATCCCTCGGCTCCGACTCGGCACTTGCTAAGCTCGAGAGTCACTTTTACCAGCTCGAGGCAGCCCCATATCCCATGATGCAAGGCGGTAAGTACCCAGATCTCGTTTGCCGCTTCGCTTAGGAGGTCCTCCTTTTACCAGCTCCTGGTAAGTGATTAAAATACTTGATATTTTAGCCCCTTTTTACTAAAAACCCTTTAAATTTTAGTTTTAAGTTAATTTTAAAGATTTTCTGACAGAAATTTACCTGTCTCTTTTATTTTTTAGTCAAACTTTACCCATCCCATCCCCCCCCCTGTTAGGGTGTGTGTGTGTGTTTGTCTACTTATACCTTTTTGGTATATTTAATTTAATTTAACTCTTTGACTGGTGTGTGTGTGTGTTGTCTTTCACCATGTCAAAGAGAGGGTCTCAGGCTTTAAGAAGTGTGACTCGTGCTGTCAGAAGATGTCTCTGACAGACGGTCACACTTCTTGCCTGTATTGCCTGGGGCCTCTTCACCTGCAGGACTCCTGTGCTATATGTCATTCCTTCAGCCAGAGAGTCCTGCAGGAAAGAAGAAACAAACTGATTCTTAGGGGCCTTCTTAAGCCGGAGGGCTCTCCGGCTAAGTCGGCTCCATCCAAATCTGCCAAATCTTCCAAGGCCCAGGCTTCTGTGTCAAAGCCTGCTGCCTCGGCTCCGACTCGTTCTGAGTCGAGATCGGCTCCGGCTGGAGCCGATTCTGGCTTAACTAAGCCTTCGGCACCGATGGCTATCGGTGCCGATTCTGCATCGACCACTTCGGTGTCGGCTCCGATCGGTTCCGACCACCATGTGGCACAGGCATCGGTGTCGGCTCCGATCGGCTCCGGCACCGTTACTTTTGTGGCTGTATCGGCTCCGGCTGGAGCCGATGCATCGAGGCTTCCTGTCGGCTCCGATAAGTTGTCGGCTCCGACAGGGTCTATAGTTTCATCGGTTCCGATGGCTCATTCCAGGAAGAGGTCGAGGTCTCCTTCCTTGGAGCCGATACTTTCGGCTCTGGCTTCACCTCTCCTTTCGGAACGGAGCCATCGGAGCCGATCTTCAAGGTCATCCAGACTTTCAGACCATGACTTAGAGAGAGTGGTCAGCAGATTACTTAAGTCACAGGCACTGGCCCAAATGTTACATAGTCCGTCTCAACAGACGACTGTTGGTCCACACCCCGTTACAGTTCCTCCTTCAACTCTACCCCAGAGCTTGGAGTTGGAGTCTTTGGGAATGGTTACTGCTACGGCTGGAGGACAGATACCCCCTTCTGTTCCTTCAGCCTCTACTCTTATCTCATCTTAGAGACCTTCCTTAGAGGGATTCGGTGGTCGGGCTTCCATGGTCTCCTCCGAGGGGGTGAGTGGCATCGGACCCTTGTCCGAACCCGCTCTTCCCCTTGGAGCCTCGGCCTTGGTGAGCTCGGCTCCGACATCTGCCTCGGGGACTTCCCTTTCGGTGGTCCCTGGAGTTCCTAGTTCTTCGGAACGGGTTCTCTCGGACCTGCCTGGGAGGGGAGCATTCGAGGTGATGAAGAGTGTGCTGGCCACTGGTATCAGTCAGCAGTCTGTTCCCTTAGCTCCTCCCTCTATAGTGCCTGTTGACATCTCTGCCACTTCTCTTGCTACAGGACCCAGAGATCCTCCGCCTCAGGTTTCCCCATTGGGAATTTCCCCCTCTTCCGAGGATTCTCCTGATGTTTCGGGAGATCCTCCTAGGAAGAGGACTTGTAAGAGGAAACATGTAGACTCCCCCGAGTCTGTCACTTCAGATACTGACTTTGATGAGTCAGAGGGATCCCCTAGATCCCCCTCTGAGGATGTCTCCTTCTCAGACATCCTAGAACTCCTTAAACAGAGGGGAAACTGGCCCACCAACAATCCCTCTGAGGATGAGTCAGTATACCTAGAGGCGTTTGGATCTCGGCCCTCCACCTCCTGGGTGTCTCCGCCTTCGACCCCTTATGCAGGTTATTGCCCGAAGGCGTGGGCAGCTCCTGACTCTGTAGAGCCAGTCCCTAGGAGGCCTTCAAAATTTATCACTGCCCCGTGTGACAAGCAATTCCTCACTAAGTGTGTCCCGCTGATGCCATGGTGGTGGCTGCTGCCACCAAGAAGGAACTTGCAGATCCTTCCGCACGTCCATCCTCCTAATAAGGACTCTAGGACCATGGATAGGTACGGTAAGCGGATGTTTTCCTCAGCGACCTTTGCTATGCGTTCGCTGAATTACCTATGTCACTTTTCCAGACTCCAGAGGGATATCCTTAAGGAGCTGGGTGAAGTAGTACAGGATCCTACAGCTGCAGGAGCTCAAGAAAAAATTGCTTCGCAGCTAGGAACCCTTAATTCCATTGCAAACTCCTCCATGCGGCTAATATCATATGCTGCTGATGGAGCGAGTAGAGCCGCAGGTACAGGTGTGGCTCTTAGACGCCAAGCCTGGATGCGGCTATGTGACTTTGCAGATCCCTTCAAGGCGTCCTTCACAAATTCTCCCTTTGATGGGTCAGCTTTGTTTGGCCCTCAGGTGAAGGAAACTTTGACCAGGTGCGAGCAGGACGGCAAGACTCTTTCTGCTGTAGGAGTCCGTTTTTCACCCCTTCTAGACCTTACCCCAAAGGACAGAAAGGTGGAAAATGTGGTTCCGCAAATCCCAAGGAGTCACGCCGGATTCACGTGGTCAGTTTACCCCTAGAGGCAGAGGGGGTAACAACAACAGACGCTCTAGAGGCAGAGGGGGTCCAAAAAACAGGGAAACAGAGAGCCTCTCTCTGACAAGCCCTTTCAGCATCCCTGAGATGTTGCCCGGCTGTCCCTCCTTGGAGGCAGTCGGGGGAAGATTATCACTGTACCCAGAAGCCTGGCATTCCCTCACTCAAGACAGATGGGTACAGTCGATCATATCCAAGGGTTACATAATTCCTTTCGAGGAAAGTCCTTTCCCTCAAATTCCCTTCCAGATGTGCCACCCGGTCTAAGGGAAATTGCAGAGTTAGAAGTCTCAAAACTACTGCAAAAAAGAGCCATTCAGCCAGTTACAACAGACCATTCAGAGCCCGGAATCTACTCAAGGTTCTTTTTGGTTCCCAAAAAGACGGGAGACTGGAGATCAATATTGGTTCTCAGCAGACTCAACAAGTCTGTGAGGAAGACAAGATTCGAATGGTCACTCTTCAGTCAATTCTGCCCTTCTTACAGAAGGACAACTGGATGTGCTCAATAGATCTTCAGGATGCGTACTATCACATCAAAATTCACAGACGCTCCAGGAGATTTCTCCGCTTTCGGCTGGGGTCCAGTCATTTCCAGTTCAGAGCCCTGCCCTTTGGTCTCACTACAGCCCCCAGAGTGTTCACCAAATGCATGGCAGTGGTCACGGCTCACCTGAGACGCCAAGGATTCCAGGTGTTTCCGTATCTCGACGACTGGCTCCTGTCAGCCACCACCAGGCATCAGCTTATACAAGCCAGGGATTAAACAATAAATCTTTGTTCTCATTTGGGCATCTCGATCAACTTCGAAAAGTCATCCTTATCGCCCTGCCAGTCTATTACCTTCATAGGCGCAAACTTAAACACTGTTCGATGTCAGCTACCCTTACAGATCAAAGAGTTTCAGACATTCAGAGTCATGTCAGGATCATTCTGGCCAACAAGAAAGTACAGGCCAGAATGGTTCTAAAGGTATTAGGCCTCATGGCTGCGGCCATTACTCTTCTTCCCTGGCTCGATTCTACATGCGCCTTCTTCAGTGGATGCTGTTCACACAGTGGTCGTACCAACAACTTCCTATGCGTCACCAGATTCTGGTGACACAGACTTGCAAAGATCATCTTGCTTGGTGGATCACATCTCCTCAGGTTCACCAAGGCAGGTACTTTGTACCCCATCCCCGATAGCCACTGTCACCACGGATGCCTCCCTGATCGGGTGGGGGGGTCATTATCAGGGCAGGATGGTTCATGGGACGTGGCAGCCGTTAGAGTACCATCTGCACATAAATGTCCTGGAGATGAGAGCAGTGCTTTTAACGCGTTGCAAGCCCTCAACGACTTTCTTCCCATAGGGACAATTGCAGTCCACACAGACAACATGTCTGTAGTTTGGTATATCAACAAACAGGGCGGAACCAAGTCCTACCCCTTGTGTCGAGAAGCACTCAGACTATGGCAATGGGCGATCTCCTCTCATCGGTTTCTGGTAGCAACGCATATCCCTGGGAAAACCAACATTGTAGCGGACAGATTGAGCAGAGCTATTCTCATGCCTCACGAGTGGTCTCTCAAGCAATCTATAGCGGAAGAGATTTTTCTGGAATGGGGTCATCCATGTTGCGATCTTTTTGCTACTCCCCAAAACAGCAAATGTCCAGACTTCTTCTGTCTCTTCCCTCTACCAGGCCATCCCCCCAGAGACGCTCTGACCCAGGATTGGCCCCAGGGACTTCTTTATGCCTTCCCTCCATTTCCTCTGATCCCTCAAGTTATCCAGAAAGCTACCCCTTTGAGAGCCAAATTGATTCTCATTGCCCCTTACTGGCCTCGACAAGTTTGGTTCCCGTTCCTCCATCATCACCTTTTGGTGCAGCCGTGGCATCTGGACCCAGTGCCAGATCTTCTGATTCACCAATCGGGTCAGCTGCACCGGTCTATCCCTTCTCTCAACCTCACAGCATGGTTGCTCCACTTCCTTCCTTAGCCAGGCTTCCTTTGATCTCTAACCCAGTTAGAGACATCATAGTAGCTTCGTTAAAATCCTCTACCAGGAGGATTTATACAAGCAAATGGAAACGTTTCTCTTATTGGGCTAAGGCCAAGAATATTGATCCTTTCACTGCCCCTGTTCAGGCAGTCCTGGACTTCTTAGCAGAGATTTTTCATGCAGGCTCCTCTTCTTCCACAGTCAGAGTTCAATTGGCTGCTATTTCCAACTTTCATGTCGGGATAGCAGATCATAATATTATGTCCCATAGGCTCTGCAGGGCCTTCTTGAAAGGAATTTTCCTACTAAAGCCTCCAATCAGGAATCCTCCTCCTCAGTGGGATCTAAATTTAGTGCTGACATCCTTGATTCTTCCCCCCTTCGAGCCAGGTGTTTCTTGTTCCCTGAAATTTCTTTCTTGGAAAACTTTATTCCTAGTGGCTATTACATCGGCCAGGAGGGTGTCTGAACTTCATGCTCTATCGGTTCGACCGCCCTATTTGGTTTTCACAAAGACAGAGTATCTTTGAGAACTAATCCAACCTTTTTGCCTAAGGTCGCTTCAAAGACCAATTTGAATCAATCCATTGATCTCCTGTATTTTTCCCAAACTATTCAGACAGAGCTGAACAAAAGCTACATTATCTTGATGTCCACCGTCAACTTAGATACTATTTGGACAGAACAAAAAATTTAGCAAATCTGATCACCTTTCTGTTTCCTATGGATAATAAAAAGGCCTTCCTGTTTCTAAAGTGACCTTGTCCAGATGGCTTTCTTCGGTCATCTCTGAAATTTATCTGCTCAGGGGAAAACAGCTGTGCTCAAAACCTAAAGCACATTCAACTAGGAGCTTAGCTACTTCTACAGCCTTTCAAGCTAGACTTCCTTTAGACACTATTTGTGCAGCGCCACTTGGGCCACTCCTCACACTTTTGTTTCCCATTACAAATTGGACTTGGCCTCCAGGGACAGAGCCAGCTTTGGCTCTACAGTCCTCAAGAGTCTGTTCCATTGAGCCACCCAGGATAGAGGTGCTAGGGACGGTCCCATCAAGCAGAATGAAGGCGAGATTGACAACTTAACATTAAGAAGTTATGTACCTACCATAACGCTCCATGTTAGTTGTCTTCTCGCCTTCTTTCTTCGACCCTCCCTCCTTCCCCCTGGCCTGGACAGACCTTGTTATAAGAAATTATTATGCTGAAGACCTTTCAGACCTGGTCCTTCTTCCATCCTGTAAGTTTTCTTTCTTCCTTTGGGAAGTGTTTTTTGCTTGGTGCTATTGCCCTTTGTCATCAAACGAGATCTGGGTACTTACCGCCTTGCATCATGGGATATGGGGCTGCCTCGAGCTGGTAAAAGTGACTCTCGAGCTTAGCAAGTGCCGAGTCGGAGCCGAGGGATCGGCTCCGAACCCATCAAGCAAGAAAGAAGGCGAGAGAAGACAACTAACATGGAACGTTATGGTAGGTACATAACTTCTTAATTTCTTGGCATTGAGCTTGAGCCCATGGCTCTGGCACCAAGCATCCCACTCCTCTAACTGATTTACCAGCTACTTATCAAATAAGCAACAAGCAGTTGAGTGGAAAAAAGCAATTTCCCCTTTCCAATTCACACCCACTGGTGTACCCCAAGGCTCAATTCTAGGTCCCCTTCTCTTTAACATCTTCATCAATGACTTCCACCAGGCCATCCCTAACTCTAAACTTATTCAATACACAGAGGATTCAACAATAATCTCCTCTTCTTCCTGCTCATCTACACTAATGAAACTTACCCAAGAAGCATTCTCTGCTACAGAACTATGGATGCTCCAGAACCATTTAGCACTAAATGCTAATAAGACTAAACTAATGTTATTTTCCCCCTCCAAAAGCATTACCCTAAATAAACACTCTTTCCTTATTACCAGCAGAGATAACACTTCCCCTGAAACTGTCTCCACTGCCAAACTCTTTTAGGTATCCTAATTGATGACCAACTAAAGTTTGACAACCATTTGCTGACAAATATAAAAAAAAAAAAACACAAAAAACTGGGCATGCTTTATCGTCATTACCAATTTATCCCCCCCCCCCCCCTACCAGGCTCACTCTTGCCAACACCTACCTAATCCCATCTCTACTGTATGGAGCCTCTATCCTTACCAACCTGCAATCCTTCCTCAAATCCAAACTCTCCTCGTGTTACTATAACATCATAAAATTCGCAACTGGCCACAGATCCAGCACCCATAACTGTTCCTCCCTACACCAATTGAAATGGCTTGAACTACCCAATCATCTTATCTACACACAACTCATCCAAGCAAATAAACTTATATTTAGCCCTTCTCTCTGTCCCTCCTTCATCTTAACCTTTAAAATGCATCTTCCCAACAGATGCCTACGATCCAACCAACAAAATCAAATTGAACTGGATAAACCCTCCCACCCGTCTGGCAAACCTCTTCTTTCCTTCTGCCTCACACGCCACTGGAACTTCCTCCCACCTCTCATCCGTACCACTAACAGTCTCTATCTTTAAATCTCTTCTCCACTCTCACCTAACATCACTGTGGGAAAGCTCTTGCTCCCATCCTACATAATATCTCTATCTGTATCCCTTCCTACTTCAAACACTTTGGCTGACACCTTCTTAACAAGCTGTCACTCTTTATTCCTCCTTAATGCATTATATTGGGTCCTTTGTGCACTACCTTTTACAGCTGGAGCTAACTTGATTATTGTTAATACTGCGATACTTATCTATCCTGACATTTCATTATCGTTAAAACTGTGATACTTTATCTTCTCTGACATTTGTATTTTCTAAATTCTCTTTAACTGCTGTATCAGTATCTACTAGATTTACAGTTATGACTTCTTAGTAGCTCTGTGTAACCTAGAATTATTTTATTTTTTTAATTGTATTGTATTTGCATTTGTAATACTGTTATTTTAACTAGTTGTAACTTTGGAGCTTTTCTCCCCAGGACTCTATTGAAAATGGGCTCCTCAAGGCCCAGTGGACCACTCTGGTAAACAAACTGCAAATAAATAAATAAATATCTTTCTACCATCAATGGTTGATCCACTGAGATTGACCGTTTGAGCCACCTAGCTTTACAGTACTGAAGTTCATTTCTTGGAAAACTTTCTTGCTTGTTTTAAGAAAAGTGTTCTAGATGAAACTGCTGTACATGAAACTGCACTTCATCGTGAAGGAGGCTTTGATGGATTACCTGACCTGATTTACTTTTTTGGTCATGTTGTTTCACTTCTCTTGTACATACCTTCAGCAAACCTTATTGTCTCAACTTCAACTTGAGAAGTCTATCTAAATTTGGGAAGTCTCATCTGCAGGACTCAGTCTTCTGAGCTCTGGGGGGCAGTCTTCCAGCTCCTATTTGGGATTCATCTCAAACCAAGGACTCAACAAAGAAGGTCCCTGTAATTGGATACAGCAAACATAATCTTGCCTTACAGATTAATCTGTTAGAAGTTCCTCCTGAAGGGTCATAAATGCCATCTTAACATTCCCCTGCATATGACTAGTCTTTCAACCAGCTGAGGCTGTTGAATCCATCTTTACGTCAGGCAAGTGTACATTTTACCCCCCTTTCCATACAACCTCTCTGTACCCCAAACATGACTCGCTCCTCACAACCTTTATTTCTCCCTACCTCTATAATTACAATAACATTCTCTTTTTTTCCTAGAATAATTATTCCTGACAACATCAACTCTCTCCCCATTCCAGACAGTCCTAAACTCATGCTCTACCTGAATCTCATACCAGACACTAAGCATTCTAAATTCCTTTTTCCCCCACATTCTTCAAATTAACATCATCCTTCTTTCGGGTGACATTCATCCCAACCCTAGACCCTCACCCTGTCAGCCTACTAACTCGCCCTTACTTCATCCCCCCTCTCCCTTAAAATCTCTTTTTTTCACTACACCGAATGCCCAAAGTGTATGCAACAAGTTACCCAACTTCAATGCCTAGCTGCTCCATAACCACACTGACATCCTCTCTATCGCCGAAACATGGCTAAAACTCCATATAAAAAACCCTGAAATCACTTCCCCAGTCATAAGAAATGACAGAACCCATAAGAAGGGTGGTGGAGTCGCTCTTCTTTTTTCTTCCTCTCTGTCAGTGACACCCTATACTAAGCCCTTACCCCAGTTTGCTACTGCTGAACTAACCCTGGCCCTTCTACAGATAAATAAGCACAAAAACATATGCATAGCTGCCCTATATATCCCACTTGGAGACATATCCCCAATCTAGAAGAAATCCTGTCCTGGTTCTGTACTAACAAACAATGAAACAATAATCTTAGATGACATTTAATATTAACTGGACCACTATACAATCTCCCACAACCTCCCAGAACCTAAATCTATATAACTTCACACAACTAATCGACTTGCCTACTAGACCCTTCAAGGACAGCTCCTCTGGTAGTACTCTCGACTGGATATTACTTTCTCACCCCCCACAGTATCTCTAGGGGTACCCTACCTGACTCTCTTAGTGATCATCTCCCTGCCTTTGCTCGTCGTTTACCCTCCTCCATGCATCTGTCTCACACTTACATCTCTCCTCGCACTCTAAAAAACTTCAACACTCAAACCTTCTCTGACTCTGTAAAACACATGAACTGGAACCCTCTAAAAATCCTTCCTCTGGATAATGCCGTTACCTTTTTCAATACTACATTCATTAACCTGTTAAACAGCTATGCTCCCTCCAGAACTAAAATAGTTAAATGCAATACTGTCCCTTGGATAATCAAAGAAACTTTAACCCTCCTGCATTTCTGAGACAAAGCATGGAAACACTACCAAAAATATAAAGCTCCCACCTCCCTGACTGAATACAAGTTACTTCATAATAAAGTTAAAAAGCATATTGCATCTGAACCAAAAATCCTACTACTCCGTACTTCAGAATAACCATAAAACTAACCCAAAAACATTTTGGAATAGTATCTCTAACCTCCTCCCTCCTGGTAAAAATAGACTACCCTTGCCCAAATCCCAATGCCTCTGATCTTTCTTTAGCCACCCAGTTTAACTCCTTCTTCATAGACTCAATAGTCAAACTCACCACATATTTCCCAAACAATGCACTAGCTTCGCCTCCACATATCTCCCCCTCCCCAGACCAAAACTTCTCAACTTCCCCCTATACTGTCAAACTTATTCCTATCTCCACTGTAAGTAAACTCCTTCAAAAATTGAAACAATGTTCAAATGCCCCTGATAACCTTCCATCTAACTTCCTAAAACTAGCTGCCAATGGCATAGCCTTCCCCATCTCTATCCTAATAAATTGGTCAATTCAAGAAGCGTATGCACCTCTACTCTGGAAAAAGGCCTTTTATTATTCCCCTTCACAAAGGGGGCAACAACAATGACATCCCTAATTTCTGGCCAATTGCCATCTTATCTTCTGTCTCTAAAATTCTAAAAAAAATGCATTTACCTACAGCTATTACCCTACCCCCTGACACAACACTGATTTAGACCTGGACACAGCACCACCGCCACTCTCCTCTCCTTCCTCGAAATTGTCAATAACACTTGCAACTCTGACAGTATTGAATTTACCCTCCTTCATTGTTTATCCAAGGCTTTTGATACTATTTTGCATAATCTTCTCCTGTCCAAACTCTCTAATCTCAATCTATCCATCTCTTCTATCAACTGATATTCCAGCTACCTCTCTGATAGGCAACAAGCCGTCAGATGGAAAAACTGTACATCCTCCTCCTTAGTACTCCTACAGGTGTACCACAGGGTTCTGTATTGGGTCCTTTACTGTTTAACATATTCATAAACGATTTCCATCATAAACAATTTCCATCATTGTATCCCAAATGCTAAACTTGTCCAATATGCAGACGACTGCGATCATCTGCTCTGCCGCATCCCTCCCCATACTCTTGAAATTAACTCAAGAAGCCTTCTCTTCTACTGAGCGTTGGATGTTAAATAATCACCTAGCACTCAATGCATCTAAATCTAGAATCATGATATTTACCCCTTTGAAAAAGCACCATAATAGGCAAGAAGTCTTTCTCCATAACCAGCCAAAACAAGACCTCTATTGAAATCGCCCCCCCATACAAAGCTTCTAGGAGTCTTTATGCTGAACAGTTGAAATTTGTTATTCATATAAAAACTAATATAAAAAAACTCACCAAAAACTAGGTATGCTTTATTGCCACAACCGTTATCTTACTCCCTCTACTAAGCATGTCCTCTCTACCACCTACTTCATTCCGTCCCTCTTGTATGGTGCTCCACTTCTTAATAATCTTCAATCCCCTCTAAAGAAAAAATGATCCTCCTACTATAACAAAATCTCCAAGTTCGCTACCAGATTCAAATCCTCCACCCACCACTGCAACGCCAAATTAAATTGACTAGAACTGCCTAACTATCTCTCCTATATCAAACTAATGCTCATAAACTCATCTGCAAACCTTTCTCTGCCCCTCCCTTGCCTTCTCTCTCAAAATGCATCTGCTTGATAGTCTTCTCAGGTCCAATAATCAGAACCTGCTCGAAGTACACAAACCTGCATGCTCTCCATACAAACTTCTATTATCCTTCTCTATAGCATGCCTCTGGAATTCCCTGCCACCACTTATTTGTACCATTCATAACCACTCCACCTTTAAGACCTTTCTCCATTCCCACCTCTCATCTCGCTGAGAATGTTCTTGCTCTCACTCCACATGACTTCCCTCTACTTTACCCCTATTTCCCTAGTCCCCCACTCTCTCAACTTATAAATTATAACACCGATCTCCACTATTCTTATCTACCTTTTCTCTTCAAATATTACTTACTCCCTACTATTTCTTACATTTTCTCTTATAATTGCAAGACTTGTAATTCTTAATTCCCTTGCTCTCTAAAATTTTTTAAATATGCCGTGTGAGACTCATTGCCACTACTGTTTATACCACTGTATAATCTACTCTTTTGTGGATATTACCTTCATGTTCCAACAGAGCATGTTACACCACTGATTTTTTTTTTGTTTTTATATAATGTTTTGTTTTACTTTTATTGCATACTGTAATTTTCTTAAACTGTGTAATAACTTGTGAACATGTTAATTTTTCAATTTGTATACTGTTTAAGGAGCTTTTCGCCCTGGGCCTCCATTAAAAATAGGCTCTTCTCAGCCCAATAGACTATCCCGGTAAACAAACTGTAAATAGATATTTCATGTTATGATGTCAAATCTAAGCAGATTTTTCTCTACTTGAAGGTGGGTTTTCCTAGTGGCCAGATGGTGGTCTTGGGAAGCTCTAGGGACAAGCGTGCTTATGTTTATGTCATGTTAATGTCAGTGTGTGCTTCATCTGAGCATGTTGATGCCCCTGAAAATGTTTTTTACTAAAACAAATAGTCAAATTTTGATGGGTACAGATACAATAAGTGCATATCTGTTATTTGTTTCCATACTGTAAACATAAAAATATTTTGCATGTATTTCATATGTAGTTTGTCCTAAAAACTGGCAATACTCATATTTTTAGTAGTGTTTTGGTATGCCTTGTAAAGTATATGCTTTTTCTCATGTGAAAAGTGTCACTTTCTAAACATTAGATCCCAATGAGTGACCATTTCCCAGTGAATGACTATTTCCATGTATCTACTTGTGCTTGTGGTAATTCTTGGTGTGATATATTTAATGGCTGGCTATGTGATGCATTGTTCCTTAACTTATAAATAACAGATTGTTAATCATTTATTTGAATTTGCTTTAGGTTAGCGGTGCAGGATTACATCATTGGCACTTTCAGAAAGTTTGCTACAGATAATAGCTGTCACGTGACTCTGGTTATTCATCCAAGAAAAGAGGAAGATGACAAGGATCTTCAGACAGCATCCATTTTTGGAACTGCAAAGGTGGGTGTGACATTCCCAATTTTTTCTTTTAGGTGATATTTCATTGGAAGGTGTTGAGATGTCTTGAGACTGACTGGAACCACTAATATGGTACATGTTAGGTAGTATTAAGTAATCAACGCAAATGGAGATGTAGGAAAGAGAATGCAGATAAGGTAGATATGTGGTGGGCATGTAGGGAGCTGATATCCCTTTGGAGGAAAGCCAGAAAGATATGAGAGGAACTACTGGGGGAGAAACAGGCAGGATATAAACTCTGCTTTTTAGGTTTGGAGAATGGGAAGTGGTGGTGTATAGAAAAGAGACTTGAGGTGCAGCTGTTAGCAAGAGAGGTAAATGTAACTATTGCAGAAGCTTGGAAGGGAGAAGGAAAGGAAGGATATAAGGAATGCAGAGATTTGAGGATGGGGGTGATGAGAGAGAGGTGGACATTGAAGTAGTTATAGAATGAGAAGGAAGGTATGCTGATGCAAACTTTGTAGAATGCCAGATTGATCTTACTAGGGCTAGCTGGGTACAAGTAAGAGTGCAAAGTAGAATGCTGATCAGGGCTACTGAGGCACAGAGACCAACAACAGATGTTAATGCAGTACGAAATCTCCAGGTATTATTTGGCCTTCGATGCTGCCTTCGTCAGAGACTTCCTTTCCTAGAAGTGTAAGGGGAGGTTGTACAATTAGTAAAGAGATGAATGCTCTTGAGAAGGAAGAAGAAATGAGATGATGCAGTGAATTACTGTATTGTGTTACAATTATGAATTGATGGAAAGTACTGTAAGATATTAAAAGGCTTTATCATATTTGCTGTTTGTCTAAGAATAATAATAAAGTAAAAAAAGATAATGCAGACAGCTGAGAACCTGGATCTGCAGGTTTGTTTTCCAGCCATTGAAGGTTTGAAAATGAGGCTTGAAGTTCAAACACTGTGAGGAGCATTTTGGGTTAAGTCATCAGTTAGAATTCCACAAGCGAACCAACATTCTGTCAGGTAAAAAAATATTACTACTTGCTTGTTGTACGGTTTCAGCAGAAGATGGTAGAGTTGTGACAAGAATGAAATGTAAGGCTGTAGCTGAATCAGGTAACCCATTGATGCCCTTCATAAAAACTGCAGATGTACCACTCCTGCTGTGGCTTGCATCTTTATTTTCATCTTGTATGGGTCGCAGGAGTGTAATGATAAAGCTGTTCCAAAGTAGAATGTTAGTCAAACCCATGAAGTGAGCCAAGAGTAGCAGAATAGTTTTGGTGGGTGTATTGGCTAGAACTAAGTGAAAGACTGTTACAGACTGAGAAAAATGTACTTGGAGCATGTCAACTTGTGAATGGCGGCGATGGGGGGGGGGGGGTTAAATTTTGTCCAGAAGAAGATATACTTGGTTATTGCAACATCAATTTTACTACTAGTTTGCAATCAGATAATATATATTTACTGGCTATCATTCTGCATTAAGCATTCTCCCACATAGTCAGTTACACAGCAAGTAACATTTAAGTCATAGTATTTCAGAGTCACTTATACCGCCCTTTCTACATCCCCTGCTGCCACATAGAGGTTGGCTTCAGCCATTTGAGAAGCACTCTTAAAACATTTTCTTGAATCAATAAAAAAATCCTTCATGATGTTTTGTGTACTGGTAAGGAACTAATGTTTTTTTCTTGTAGTACATTTTTGTTGAACTTCATTCTTGTTGTAAAGTCACCTAACATAAGTTCTTTAGAGGTACTTCCACTTTGAAAACCTGAACAAGTTGGTTGCCTTTCTTTTACTGTTCATAAAGCTTATGTCTGGAGTTTGGAAGAAGCTGACAACACTTGAAACAGAATTTTATGTTAAATAGTTTAGTACATAATCGTCTACTAGCTTTCCCCACAAATGGTTGGGTTAGTATCGGTTATACCATGGTACTCTTACTATGAAATAAATCATCCGCAAGTAAGTAAAAGGAACTTGCCAGATGATTTTTTTATGAACGTGTGCAGGAAAAAAGGGCATGAATATGTTTCAACTTTAGCTGTCTACACAGAATCTTCCTTTTCACTAAAATTCATCAATTATTTGCAATTTTAAACCCATTTTGTATCTGCAAGCAGTTTCCCCTGTTCAGCCCTTTTCTCCACTCTGGTCACATTTAGCATAACCACCCTTTTGTGGCCATCTTAAAGCATTAACATTTGGAGGCGGGCTAGACTTTGACTCCGCATAAACTGATGAAGCAGGTTTTGAAGGGGGTTCCCCATCTTTACCTTCATATGAATAGTCCATATTCTGTCTGAGGTCTGAATTTCAGAAGGCATACCAAATTGCTGTTTGTTTGGTGGTTTGGGTGGGGAAATTTGTTGAAAATACTTTCAAATTCATTGTATTTTGAAAACAAAATGCTTGAATCCTTGTAATTATGGTAAGTGAAACTGGGATGGGAGAGTGTGTGTGGGAGTGTTTGAGGGTTGGGTTTAGAATAAGGTCTGGGTTAGGGGATAGATTTAGTCACGTCCTGACTGAAATCACTGTTACAGTATCCCTTGTATATGGGCTATCACCTCTGACATTCACCTGGAGTACCAAAGCTTTACCTTCCTTAGGTTGTGTGTCCACATGACCTCAACTCATATGTGTTGGGGTATAAAGATAGACATAAATGTGTGGTTCTTCAGGCAGTCTCACTGCCAGCCCAAAGGGAGGTTTATTCATCTGTAAGACTGTTTGGTCATTGGAAATTTTACTCTGATTGTCTATCCAGATAAGAGCCCCATTGGGCAAACTTCCTTTTTGTCTTAAAATTTCTGTTAAATTTGTAGATGCCAGCTAGCAGGGATCAGTGCGAGTTCAAAGACTTGCGTACCAATTGTCTCTTTTTCTAGGTTGGTAAAACTGTCACAGATGTTGCTTTATCTATTAGTTTATTTCAAAAGCCCCTTCTTTCTACTTTCAGCACTTTCCATAAGACCCAGCATATTAAGCACTTGGCCCAATCCAAGTTGTTTGACTCTGCTTCATCAGACGTCATTCTGTCACCAAAGAAAAAACTTGAGGCCTTGAGCAGATACGCAGTCCCATATTTCTGACTCAGACGTACCCACCGAGGTTTCAGAACCCACATCAGGCTACTTCTGTTGCTTACTACCAAGACGCTATCGAAGGCCAGTATGGCTTCAGAGGCCTTGCAGACTGCCAGTATGTCCAAGTAACTGCTTCTTATCTTTTCAGGGGGACTGCATGGTGTCCCTCAAATGCTAGTTAGAGAAGACATTTTTTTCTAATAGAGGTCAGATATGGTTCTGAACCTCCATGTCTCATTCAGGCAGACGTCACACCCAAAAAGAAAAAACAGACGACTGATCTTGTGGCCTCCCCCTCTACAGCTAGAGGAGGAGTGGATGAATTTTTCACAAGAGCTTTTCAAAGCTATTATATCTTTGAAACCACCTCCTTCAGATATCTACTACCAGAGACTGCTACTGTTAAAACTACTGTGGTCATTTTCCTCTGATAAGGAGCAGGGCTATGACTCTGACCATTGTCTAGATTATTCCTCTCAGCTGCACTCTCCAGGACACATCTCTTCCAATGAAGGGGGGATTCCCTCTCACTGGATTCCCCTATAGAGGATACTTCTTTTGGGGAAACTATCTAGAGCATGATGAAACACTTTGATTACTAATCCACATAGATTTCTGATGTTTAGAAGTATTATACCTTGTTGGAGATTGATGCCTGTGCCCTTTCCCTCCAGTACTTGAGGCTTTCCAGGACTCTTCTCAGTTCACTTCTTTTGCAGCTGATTCTCAGCCACCAGCTCCTAAGAGACCAGACAGGTTTTACGTCTGTGATGACCTTAAATATTTATATAAGAACCCTGTGGCAGATCCTTCTCCAGTATCTCTTGCTTCATATAAGCCTTCCAAACTGCTGCCCAATGCTAATGCCCTACCAAATGATAAAGACAGTAGGACTATTGATGGATGGGGAAGAAGGTTTACACCTCGGCTATCCTTGCCTTTATGGCAATTAATTACCTGACTGAAATAACAAAGTATTTAAATTTCTGTTCTTACCTCCTTAAACAAAGTTATCTTGGATCCTGCTACAGCAGACTCTAAGCAACAGATACAGAGCTTACTTTCACAGGCCACTCAGATTGTCAGACACCAAATTAAGTGAAGTCACGATGAAAGAGATGAAAGGCTGCAGACAGATTCTATTCTTCTCAGTTACCATAGGAATTACCTGGGTAATTCTACCTCCTTCATTATAAGGTATGCGAGTATAGTCCAGAAACGAAGGGAAACACTCAAGAAAATATACTCTGAAAAATCCCAAAGGAAATCTCCAGGGAGGCAAAAACTTGACTACCCCTGCAGCATCGATCCCCCTGTTCCCAACCTTATTAATTACCCCTCTTTCTCCACGGTTATCACTCTCCCTGGCTAGGTGGGAAGCTATTACCACAGACAAAGTGGATCCTCTCCATTATCGGGGAAGGTTATATCATAGCTTGGGAAGGCATTCCCCCTCTGAGAAGCATCCCACTGCAAATCAAACATCCATTCTAACTCCCATTATTCAAGACCTCTTGAATCAGGGTACCATCAAGCTGGTACCAGCAGAATCCATGGGAAAAGGATTTTATACCCAAATGTTCATAGTCCCAAGAAAAGTAAAGCAGTCGAGACCTATCCTCGACCTGTCCGTCCGTACACTTAGCTGGAGGTATCATCTTTCAAAATTATCTCTCTTCAGACTCTACCTTTCATTCTCCTACAGGCTTACCTAGTGTCATTAGATCTCAACGATGCCTACCTACACATTCCCATCCATCCCTCATGCAGGAGATTCATCAAATTTTCTACTGGCTCCTTGCATTTTCATTTTACTGCTTTATGTTTTGGGCTTTCCATAGCCTGTGTGTGTGTTTGCAAAGTGCTTAATGTCTGTAGTAGCTTTCAGCTGCACTCAAGGGACTTAGATTTTCCCCTTCTTAGACGACCTTCTGATCCAGGCTTTCTCCCCACAGATTCTTCTTCAGCATCTTCAGTTTACCCTTTACCGTCTGATGGGTCTGGGTTTCACTATAAATTACCAAAAGTCACTCGTGGTCCCTACACAGGATCTAGTGTTTCTGGGATGCAGATTGGATACACAGAACACGCTTGTTTACCTGCCTCAGGAGAATGATCTTCAGTTTGTCCATTTACTTCCTTGACATCTCCTCTGCAACCCATTGTTCTGGAAGGGAGATGCTATGGACTTTGGGATTCATATTAGCCACCACCCCTACGCTCCCCCTGGAGAGACTCCACATAAGGAAAATTCAGTTGTACCTGAAGTTACTGTGATCAGAGCTTTATCTCCCCTTGGACACCCTGATTCTCCTCCTCTATTGTTTTTAGAGAGAGAGAGCTTATGTGGTGGGAGAGACAGGTCATCCTCAACCCCAGATTCCCTTTCCTGCCTCCTCTTCAGCAGGTTCACACGGATACGTCAGATTTGGCATGGGCTGCTTGGACAGGAAAACAGAGTGTAGGAGAAATGGCAACCCCAGTTCTTAAAGAGCACATCCACCTGAAAAGAATGAAGGCTGTTCTGCACCTCTTCAGATTTTTTCCCATCTGTGAAGACCAGGACCACTCCAAAGTGTACACAGACAACACCACAGTCTTTGCAGGTTATCACAGGAGGCTTGGAATGCTGTAGCACAAATGAGCTCACAGTAGCATACATCACCTTTCAGCACAATGTGCTAGCAGACTGCTTATGTTGTTCCATGCACAACCCTCAGTAGTGGACCTTGAACAGAGAGGTCTTCCATAACGTCATACTTAAGTGGGTCACTCTTCAAATAGACCTCTTTGGTTCACCAGGCAACCATCAGCTCCCCCAGCTCTGCATCAGGTACCCTGGTCCCACAGCCTGTAGGACAGATGCCTTTTCTTTATAGTGGGCAGGGAAGTTCCTCTATGCCTTCCCTCGTCTGCCTCTCCTTCTAAGAACTCTTCTCAAAGCACAAAAGAAGACAACCAGACTACTCTTACTGGCTCCATTCTGGCCAAGACAACATTAGATCACACTGCTTTTTCACCTAGCAAAACAAAATTACATTTTATTATTTTATTTTACATTTGTTGACCGGGCTAGTCCAACTGGATATATGTCCATTTTCAGTAGAGGCCCGGTGAGAAAAGCTCTTAGACAGATACATAGATACAAGAATTTTTAAGGTTACAATAAAACAAACATAAAAAAAAATGTACATATAGAACAGTACATTTCATAAAACTATTTACAAAATTAGAGCGAGATGTTTACATTTAGTGGTAGGTAATATTTTCAAACTGTTCACCATTTGCTTTTTGCAATTGCATAATCACAGAAAATTTATCACAGTGGTGAGAGTAGAGTTAAAAAGGCTTTAGTAATAGTGATAGATTAGTCAGGGGTTAGTACATGGACATAACCAGTGAGAATTAAGGAAAGTTTTTGTTTGAAGAGTGGTAAGGAAGGGAGGTGAGTTGACTAGGCAGAAGATTCCAGGTTTTTCCAGCTGCATTAAAGAAGAGAGAGTCACCTGCCTTGTTACAAGACTTACTGATGCTAACTAGAAGTTTATTTGATGAACGTAAGGTACTGAGATTTTTATAGGGGGTAATGAGGTCTATGAGTACTGGAGTGTTATTAGGCTGGTTAAGGATTTTGTGGGCAGTGCTAAGTTGGTTGAATTAAAGCTGATTTTGTAATTCAAGCCATCCTAGCTGCTTTAGATTCTGACAGTGGTGGGTTCTGAAAGGATTATCAGTGGCAAATCTGGCAATGTTGTTATAAGAGGTAGCTAGTTTGAGCAGACTTTGTTTTGATAAGTTAGTATATATAGGTGAGGCATAGAGTAGAGTAGAGATTAGATGGGAGTGGGCAGTAGTGGTTCTGGCTATAGGAGTTAAGAAGGGCTTGAGTCTGTAAAGGTAGCCCATTTTTCTATTAACTGTTTTTATAGTGTTGTTAATGTGGGTGTCAAAGTTAAGGTTGTTGTCTATTGTAATCCCTAGGAGTTTGGTGGTGAAGTCGGGGGATATAAGGGTGCCATTATTAGAAATGACCGAGAAATCTATTGGTGTGGACTTCCTGGTGGGATTGAAGAGGAGGAGCTTAGTTATTTGTGGATTCAAAAGGAGGCAGCGCTTTAAAAACCAAGACTCCACTATGCTAAATACCTTTTGTGTTTGGAATTGCAGTTCGGATGAGAATTTAGCTGTGCATATTAATGTAGAATCATCTGCATATTGCATGCAGGTTGCGTTAGGAATAGCTAAGTAGAGATCATTGATAAAAAGAGAAAATAAGAGAGGACCTAGAATGGAGCCCTGAGGGACACCCAGTGTTACTGGGAGATGGGATGATAGATTATTCTCCCAGAGTACAGACTGTTACTCAGGTAGGAAGTAAACTAATTATAGACAAAGTACCCAGAGAGAGTGATTTGAGAATATTTATAAGCAATGAGTGGCTCACCATAGCAAAAGCTTTTGAAAAATCAATAAATAGAGCAGAAGAGAGGACGATGTTATTGCGGTTTCTATTAATAGTATCAGTGAAGGATAGGAGGGCAGTAGTGGTACTATGGAATGACCTAAAGCCATGTTGGCTTTTAGCCAGTATGTTGTGCTGAGTTAGATGGCCTAGAAGCTGAAGATGAATGCATTTTTCCATTATTTTTGCTAGGGGAGATGATAGGGCTATAGGCCGATAGTTAGAATATTCATTTGAGTTCCCTCCTTTGTGTAGGGGGATAATATGTGAGATTTTTCAGATGACTAGGATGGATCCTTCATTAATTGTTCTATTCATCAGGATGGATATGGGATAAGCTGCTGCTTTTTGCAGATATTCAGCTGTGATCTGGTCAGCAGAAGGGGTACAGCGCTTAAGCTTTAGTAGGATTTATAAGTGAAGTTAGTGGAGATAGGTTCTAATAGAAAGGAAGGAAGAGAGCTAGTGATGGAGGTAGGAAGGCTGGATATGTCAGGAGATAGATGACTAGCTAGAGATTGGATAGCCTCGGTGAAGAAGGAATTAGTCATTAGCAGTTTGGATTGGAGTCTCATGATTAGCTCCTATAGGGGTTGGTGTGCTGGAATGACCTGGGTATAGGAGTCTATTTATGCCTGCCCAGAATTTTTGTGGATTATTTTGGTATGTTAGCTGCATTTTACTGTAATATTTTTTTTATCTAGGAGTATAGCTTTTTTAGTTGTATTTCTCATTTGTCTAAATATTTGTTGATCATATGTGTTTTTGGTAGTTCACCACCTAGTCCAGGCTTTGTTTTTGAGAAGGATTTTTTGCCTGGGTTTCTTTGGAGAGCCAAGGGACTAGTTTTGACCTAATTCTGATAATACGCTTAGGTGCATGTTGGTCTAGGATATTTAAGAATTTAGACTTAAAGTATAGGACTGTGACTTCCAAAGGGAGAGTTTTAGGTGTGTCCAATCACAAGCACCAAGTTCGTTCTGGAATAAACCTTGGTTAAAATGCTTGTTGGACCGTATGGTTCTACAAGATGTTGGGAGTGAAATATCAGTTCTTTGCCTGATTATATAGGTTAAAGAGTGGTCACTTACATCATCAGGGAAAATACCTACTTTATTAGTTTAGTGGTGGTTATTAATAAGTACCCAATCCAAGATGCTCCCTTTTTTGTTTGGTTTGTTAATTCTAGTTGGGGAAGTGAGAAGTAGGATGCTCAGTATTGATGCACTTCCAGTCAATGTTAAAGTCACCTAGGATAATAGTTTCTTGTGGGAAGGTAGATGAAAGAGACAAGAAAAGGCAGCAACTCGAGAGAAACAATCAGCCAAAAGTTTACTTTTAAAGGTAAGTCTAGTTTGGGTAGTATAGAGGTAAGGATGAATTAGCAGGAGAGATGTTTGGGACAAGAGAGGTTGTACTAGTATTAGTACAAGCTTCTGTGGGTTAGAGTAACAGTAAGATACCAGCAACAATATATTAATGGGAATTATTATGAGCCAGAGGAATAGGCTTGAGAGGTAGGATGGGGTAGGGATGCCACCTAGTGGGCCAAAATAATATTACAAGAATAGTTTAAAATAGCTATAATCTGGTAAGAGATCAAGGAATGAGAGATGGACAGATGGGGAGCTTATAATAGTGGTCAGAGCGGTGTATTGGTAAAAGGAGAGAGAGGTAGTATGGCTGCTGGCTGCCCTGGCTAGGAAGCGCACTATACACTACCATAAAATAATAGTAGCAAACTAGACTTTACTGCCAGGTGAAAGAGAACACATACTTTCTTGCTTCCTTTAAAGAAAGGGATAACAGTCAGTGAGATGTTACAACAGGAATTTTGTAGAGGGTCCTTGGTGGTCAGGCAGAAGATTCTATGTCATTAGTGCAGACTAAGCAAGTTACTTTTTGGGAGAAAAGGAGAAAAAAGGAGAATAAACAACATACTTTAAGCAGTTAAAATTCACTTATAAGCAAGCATTAAATAATATAGTATACATATAGCAGCTATAGGCTAGGTATTTGTTAGTTAAATTAGGACAGATACATTTCACTAATAGGACATTGCTTAATCACTCTCTAGAAAAAAAAGGATATCGACATACACCGTTCTTCAGTTAGCATAGGAATAGAAGGTAATAAAAGCAGATTTCTTATTTCACATAAAGTTATAGCAAAAACAAATGCCTCAAAATAGTAACCTAGATGTAGAAGTCACCTGGGTAATCTGCACATTTATCACACAAAAATATATCTGATTTAAGCAGACATAACAATAAATGAGTTAACAACAATCAATTGTAGCTTATCAAGTAGGGAACCATACTTTGAGAAACTTTACAGCAGTGATCTAGGTAATGCCTTACTAGAAATATGTCTAATATTAAGCTAATTTCCGAAGTATATACATAAATTATCCAACAAGTTCTTACTTAGTGGTAGCGCATTATAAACTTCACAGCTTTGTTCCCGTTGGAATAGGTACAGATAAGGTAACGCGTTTAAAACGCTGTGGCCACAAGCTGATAAGTCAGTAGGTGTGTGTTGAATTTAGACTTGACTATTGCTATTAGTATCCTGGTCTTCATATGCATAGGGTTTTTGTTCTAAAACAGTAGTATAAACATACACACTTCACCAGAATGTTTAATCCAAATTAGGCCTATTCAGTAAGTACAACGTGACTAGAGATTACATAAAAATCCACTATATGCTACCCGTGTAGTCACATCTAATTATTTGGAGTGCTGGGACAATAACTAGCCTTTTTATGAGTAGCACGGAGCTGTTAGTGCTAGCGATCTTAAGCTATGTCCAGAGGAAGACTGGATGGGGCTGTTGACAATAACGCTTACCAGCTTAACACTCCCTAAGAGCTGTTAGCACTAGCGCTCATCAGTTGTGCCCAGGGAAAGGCTAGCCTATGTGTTAGTAGGAAGGGGCTATTAGCAGTAACGTTTACCAGCTGAGCACTCACTAGATACAGCAGGGAGACCTTAGCTTCATTAAAAAGGTATCACAGTTATGGTTCAGTAATTCTAAAACACGTAGTGCTGTCATGGAAACCATTTGTAGAAGTTAATAATGGCAAGGCTTAAATGTCGCCAGTTCCTCCACACTATGCACACCATAGAGGAAAAAAAGAGGACCATAGCCTCTGCACATGGGCGACACTGTTCTGAATTCCTAGAGTACAATTAACAGAAGCAAATACGCAAGTTCCAGGTTTGCTACAGATAGGCACATGAGGATTCCTCTACAGCTGGACCTGATTCATCCGCAAAAAAGATTGCAGCTCCACCTGAATCTAACATCCCTCTACCTAACCCTGTGGGTGGTAGGATTTTAATCCCCCTTCTCTGCTCTGATGAGTTGGTACAAGTCCTGCTTCAGGCTAGGACACCTACTACCAGAAAGTCTTACAAGGTTAAGTGGAAAAGGTTTTCCTTCTGGTATAGCAAACATAGTCAGGGCCACTTTAGCACAGGTCCCTGCGGTACTGCACTATCTCTGCAGATTTCTTCGATCAGGCTTAGCCTTTTGTTATGATCAGCATAGTTAAAAAAAAAAAAAAAAAAAAATATATATATATATATATCTAGTATTCTGTAGCAGCTCACTTACTTTATGATGAGGGCAGAGCAGTTAATTGTCAAGCTTATTTAATACTATTTAGTCTCCTAAAGTCATGTTTTTTTTATTTATGAACCAAAAATTTGGGCTCTTCCATGCTGTGGTAGATTCTTGTGCGACTCCTAAATGGTAGATTATTTTTACTTCTTCTTGAATTGCCTTCCTTTTGAAATACTGTAGAGATTTATGTTAACCTTTTCCCCAAGCTGGTTTCAATGCAATGTTTGGTGAGATGTTTCCTACTAGGCAGCCCTCAAAATATGTTTGTTCCATAAAAGGAACTCTTGTACCTTCTGTTTTTGGGGTTTAGCAGTGTTTCATCTACTTTCACCTTATCTGTAGTAGGTAGCCTTCTGTTATTGTCAAGTCATCTATCTTTGGCTGACTGACTTAACCACTGCTGCATATACCTCTGCCCAGGGCTTCATAATAATAATACAATGTGTTTGCTTTGACTATCTCTTCTGTATCTGTCTGACTTTATAATTTGTATTGCTTAGCTTGCCTCTGACCTCAAAGTGTTCCTGCTGTTTTGGTAAGAACATGTTCCTCACAGACTAAGATTTTTTCACAGCTGTGAATGTCCCCTTTGTTCTTGAGCACTGGCATTAGTATGCTTATTCCACAGAGCTCGCAAACACTTGGTTTGTATCCAGTACAAGCCCAACAAAAATAATTATGAGGTTCATAGGTGTGTACTAGGCTAATGGCCCTGGAGCCTTTACAAGCCTAGCTCATAGAAGTGCCCTGACATTGTGCTGTCCAACATTAGTTCCCAGTTCCTCTATTAAGCAAAGCCACTGGAGTGATCCCCGGCGTGAACTTTCTATTTTCCACCCACTTATCAAGATTCGCTTGAAGAGGGCCAGTGAGGCTCTGTTTGACATGTATGGGTAGTCTATTCCAGAGCATTGGCAGCCTCTGGGTTATGAACCTGTCCCTCCAGCATGTTTTGTTGATTGTGGTAATGAGGTTGAGGTCTCTTAGTTTGGCAGATGGCTGAGGGGTGATCGATCCCTGGACCATAGGGAGCAGTTTACTTTTATTATGTGTAATAAGCGGGTTATACACATGGAGTTGCACGCTACTCTAATATCGATACGTGATTAATATTAAATATAAATGTGACTGGGGGTAGTAGTGCACCCCCCCTCCCGACTTTAATCCTACTCCCCCCCCCCCCCCAGTCAACACTAGGCCAGTAGCCTCTCTTTCAGGGGAGGCCCAATGTTGTATTCATACTGACTTGAGTGGAGAAATGGGAAATGCTGTGGGCAAGACACTGCCAGTTTAACTAAAAGTGGCACTCTTGCATATTTGGTGTATTGAATGTCTGTATAAATATATATGCCTATGTACTCATGTAAATATGCATGCGTATGTGTATATATTTGTATTATGTTTCTATTTTTAAATTTATGTATATATTTTATTATTGTGTACACACACACACACACACACACACACACACACACACACACACACACACACACACACACACACACACACACACCCTGTTTGTTGGGCTGCCTTATAGGGATTACAAGCCATGTACTGGAAACACTGTCCAGAAGAGTATTGCCATGTACTATAAACTGGGAATCCAGAGGGGTAGCTCTTAGAAATAACTGGAGAGCTCTTTGAAAGCAAGAAAGAAATTTGAGCCCTTCTTGAGCTTCAGACTGAGGAGAACTCTGCTTTATTTGGAAACCCAGTATCTGTGAGCTGTTGAACTAGGTTAGGAGCTTTGCAGGATCTGTTAGCATGTTTTGATTGAGCACCTTTTCCATGTTATAGATGTCATCAAACAATTACTACACCAGTCAGCTCAGGAAGATTTCCGAGTAGTGCTTGTATAAGTAGTTGGCTTGGCACTCCCCTCCCCATGTGGCTGATCTCTTCCCAAGTATTTTAATGATCTTGCCTCAAGAGAAGGCAGCTGCCATGTTTTCTACATGCATTTTTCCTGTGTATGGGATTTTGCCTAGAACTTGGCTGTCATGGAAGTATTGCATGGTGAGGCCTCACAGGAGGGTGCTTGGTTGGGTCTACCTATTCTGTTCTTTCATCTGGAGAACTTTAAAGCTTTGCTTTAGGAGTTGAAGGTGCATGTCCCCTGGGTTGGTTAAGAGTAATTCCTGATTACATGGCATGGCTCAGGTGGTTTTTATTTTCCCCTGAGGTTGCCCATTTCACTGAGGGATCTTTTTGGTAAGATTTACTACAGAGGGAATGGGAAAATGTAATGTGGGGTTGTAGGGATTTGAGGGGTGGGTGACAGCCTTTTAAGTCCACTTAGTAGATAAACCTCATACATTTTAACTTAACATGATGTATTCTCCTAGATCCATCATTATGATAACTGGAGCTTCTCTCGAAGACCTCCGCTTCATAGTGGATTGCTAAGCTTTATGACCCTAAATATCTTAAAGCATAGCCATAATTCCCAAATATTTGACATGTTTTGAGAAGTTTTGATGGGGGTATAGCTTTGGTATGACAAGATTCCTCGTTCTAATAGACACGTGATAGACCAGGAGTAAGCTTACAGTTTCCTATCCAGCGATTTTAAAGTTGCACTTGAGTAAGTGAGCGGAGAGATTCTTCTTCACATGGATTGGGTGCCTCACCCAAAGAAGGGCTAGACTATGCTGTCTCTCTGACTTGTCTTTGTTGCAGACTAGGGTGGAGTCCCCAGATCAGGTGTTTCTAATGCTGTTTGTTTTGTAGATGTGCATCCAGTCCATAAGGGCTGGGTCGGCAGATGCTTTGAATGTCAGGCATAGCTTGCCTGTCAGTAGTAGTAGTAGGAGAGGTTACTGTGTATCAAAATAGTCTGTGAGAGACTGAGTATGTGGATAAAGCTCTGAGGTGGTCTGTCTGATATGTCTACACCATGTGTATTTGTGAGCAACCTCTGTAGACTTTCCAGTTGTTGCATATGCCTGGTGAGGTACATATAGGAGGCATTGTACTCAGTGATTGGTCTAATGAGGGCTGAGTAGAGTCCAACAATGACCTCTTTGGGCCTAGATGCCATAACCTTGCTTAAAAGTTAGATAACATAGTGATTCCTTTGCATGGTCAACTGTGCATGTGCATTCCCAAATTCCTAAACACAGGTTCAGCTCTTAATGGTATATTATAAGTGCAGTAGTTCCAGGACTGTAATAGCCTGTTCAGGTGAGGATTCTACCAGTTGGGTTTGCTTTTTAGTGTTGGGTTTATTTCTGGGTCTGGTAGTCTTTCCAGAACATACTATTGTATGGTGCTCTCTCTTTTTCTTGGGTTTTAGACAGTGACTCTAGCTGCCTTGGGGGATGGATGTTTTTGGGTGATTCCAGTTCTGTTTAATTTGCAATAATCTATGAACTTAGCCAGAGGCTTTTGATATTGGCCCTTGCCTTGGGGGGGGGGGGGGGGTGTAGGCTGAAAAGGAGAGGCCCCTGGGGCCTGCACTACAGACTGGGCTTTTTGTGGAGGTAAGACTCGCCTTTCTTGATGTTGTGTCATGTCTGTGAGTCAGCTGGCTATACACTGGGTGCCATAAAGGGTTGTATCCAAACTTGTTTATTCTTTCTCATATCCTTGCATACAAGATTAGTTAAGCTTGTATGTCTGTGGTTTCCCAGGTCTGTGGTGAACCATTCTGAAGCAGAGGGTTAACAGTACTCAGATGAGTATGAATCCCATTTAGAGGCTACGGTTGAATAGAGTTTCTTGGGTTGCTTGGAGTCAAATTAGGCTCACTATCAGTCAGTGGGTCTGCTACATCTTCTGGCTCGCTATAGGTGTTCCCAGGTTTGGGGGGGGTTGCCAGCATGTCTCTTAAGAGTAGGAATCTAGCCTTGGAATAATTTCTATAAATGCATTACCTGGTGTCCCTCTTCTTCCTTCTCAGATGACTTTATGGTCTGATCTAACCAGTGAGGAGGAGGATTTGATATTTTGAGGGGTGTGTCTGTCTGTGATTACCTAGGGCTAAACAACCTAGCTATCACCCTGAAGTATGCATTTATAAGTTGTAGACAGTCTGTCCTCATTTTCATCCAGAGCATAGACAGAAATTCACTGTCTTGAATTGCTGGGTAATGGTTCTTGTTTAGCATGAACTGTAACCTAGTGCAGTAAAAGATTGGGGATTTTTTTTTTTTTTGCCAGGTTTAGACATCACTTTCAGTCTGGCTGGGTCATAGAAGAGGTTCAACACAAGTGCTAAGCACAGATGAAACCCAAAAGATGTCCTTCAAGAATGCAACTGCAGTCCTAACATATGGGTTGTCCTGCCTCAGGCAGCCCTTCGGTCGGCCAGATTCCAAAGTCTGGGTCCGGCGTCGGCCGATGTCGGCTCCTCCCCGACGTCAGAGTGGCTGGAGTATAAAGGCATCAGCCGACGCCATCTTCTTCAGTCTTTCTTGCCGTGTGGTGCCCAAAGCAGAAGCAGTTCGCAAGTGCCAGTCAGTCAGCTCCTGTGTTTCAGTTACTGAAGTCATCTTAAAGCTAAGTACCCCGTTGGGGAACATTTTTTCTTGCCTCAGCCGATGTCAGAACAAATTGAGAAAGTTAATAATTGTTTGTCTTGTGGTAAACAATACCTCATAAGGACTTCCATTCTTACTGCCTCCCTTGCCTGGGCCCAGACCACGACGTCTCGGCCTGTGCTGCCTGTGCTTGCTTTAATAAGCGCACTCTCAGGCGCCGGGCAGAGTTTGCCGAAAACTTTTTTGGCGAATCCTACGCTTACAACATGCCGTCGGAACAACCGACAGCACAAACTACCAAAAAACGAAAGGACCGGGACCGACATCCTCAGCCCGCGTCTTCCACAGATACAACGCCTAAGCCCTCCGCGAGTGCTCTGGTCCCTTTGGAAGCGGTAATTCAACCGCTCCAGGCCGACGACACCGCGTTAACTCATCCCTCGGTGTCGGAGACTACACTGGCGCCGGTTGTTGATTTTCCTCCGGAAACCGAAGTTCTGGATCTACCCGACGCCATCCCAGTGGACAAGGTTACCCCTGCACGTGGGGCAGCTAGGCCTCCTGTATCCATGTCAATAAAGGCCTTTGCACGTGCTAAGGCCGCCAGCCAGGCCAAGGCCCATCCTAAACCTACTTCTCAGGCCCCTTCTTCTGACAAACAAATCATGTCTCTGGCTGCAGATCTAATCTCTCTTATCAGGGGGTCTCAGCCTCACCCAGACCGAGGTTCTCAGCCACTTGCAGAAAAAAGGCCTAGAACTGAGCAGGCTGACAACCTCTCTTCAGATGAAGCCTCTGGGGATTCAGAGCATTCAGACACCCAAGAAGAATCCTTCCAGGCCTATGAGGACTCTGATGCTGAGGAATCTATTCCCTCTGCCTCTCCTCCAGAGGATTTTTCTTTCGGTGAAGTCCTCCACTCCATGAGGGAACATTTTAAGTGGCAGGGTCAGGAATTTTCTGATTCTAGGAAAAGGCTACGTACCTTCCTTAAGTTACCCCAGCACAGGCCTTTAGCTATTCCTCCAGTTTTGGATGTCTTGGATGATGTTTTTTCCGACTCCAGTGCTTCCCTTGACTCTCTCCCTCCAGCTCCTGTCAAGCCAGACCGATGATATAGGGTCCCTGACACTCACAAGCATCTCTTTAAGGCCCACTCTGTGGATCTAGAAACTACTGGCTATGTATTTTTCTTTGCCAACTGTAGTTTCTTTTAGCCTGTCCTTTTTTTTTTGGGTCTGATTGTATTTTAATTATTATTCACAAATATATATTTACCATAATAATTGTATTTTTTTGTGGAGCTTTTCTCCCCGGGCCTCTACTGAAAATGGATATGTATCCAGCTAGACTAGCCCGGTCAACAAATGTAAAATAAAATAAATAAATAAAATAAAAATATTTCACAGGGCCCCAAAGGAGTGGCTACCTCCTCAGCCAAGAATCCACTGCCAGCTGACAGGGAAGCAAGGTCCTTGGAGAGATGGGGTAAAAAAGTTTATACCTCTTCCACCCTTGCCATGAGGTCACTTAACTGCCTATTCCATATGTTTCAGTACCAGGATTATTTACTGGATGATTTGCAGAAAAAGATAGCTTCTCCTGAGCCTATAGATAGAAAGGCATTGCAGGATTTGGTGCATAACACTCAGCAGGTTAATAATCATTTTTTACAGTGTGGTTATGATGCATTGGAGGCTTCATGTAGGGCAGCTATGACAGGGGCTGTTATCCGTAGACATGCTTGGTTGAAAGAACAGCCACTGCCAGATCATGTTAAAGTAAAGCTCCTGGAAGCACCTCTGGATAAACAGAAGCTTTTTGGTGCTAATGCTCAGGATGTGTTGAAATCTATTGAGGAAAAGGCAAAATCAGTACAGACAGTAAAGGATTTCCTCCAGGTTCAGCCACCAAGGTTCAGTAGGAACTGGCCTTCGAAGAATTGGTCCTTTCCAGACTATGACAAGTTTCAAAGGGGAAAGAACAGGCGTGCACGAGGTAGAGGGCAACACAGAGGCTCCTACAGGGGACGCCAGTGGCAACCACAGAATCAGAGAAGTGGCACAGGTAGTTCACCTGCACCACAGGGACAATCACAATGACTTACCTTTCACTCCGCCTACCAAGGCTCAAAGAGAAGCACCTCTAGGCGGAAAATTATCTCTATTCTCAAAAAACTGGCACATTATAACGAAAGACAGTTGGATTTTGGACATAATAGACAGAGGTTACAGGTTCCACTTCCATACCTTACCAACAGGACAAGGCATGCCAAACCTGCCACAAAATCAAAGGGCAGAGGCACTCATAGAAGTCTCAAAGCTGTTACAAATGAAAGCAATAGAGAAGGTTCCTCCTCAGGAACAAGCCAGGGATTTTATTCAAGACTGTTCCTTGTTCCAAGAAAAGAGAAACAATGGAGGCCTATACTGGACTTGTCCGTTCTAAATACTTTTCTCATGGTGCCAAAATTCAAGATGCTGACATTACAGCAACTTCTTCCCATGCTGGGCAAGGGGTCTTGGCTGGTTACTCTGGACCTCAAGGAGGCATACCTGCATGTCCCTATCAGACACAGTTGCAGAAGATACCTCAGATTTCTTGCAGGAACAGAGCACTATCAATTCTCAGCATTGCCATTTGGCTTATCTACTGCGCCCAGAGTATTCACAAAATACCTGGCATCAGTAGTGGCACATTGCAGACTCAGGGGGATTCAAATATACCCTTACCTGGACGACTGCCTAATACAAGCAGACAGCAAACAAACCTTGATAAAACACTTGCATTACGTTATTCAATTGCTACAGGCTTTGGGATACACAGTCAACATTCAAAAATCAAGCCTACTGCCATCCCAAGAGATTATTTTTCTAAGAACAAAACTGGACACACAGTTACAAATGGCTTTCCTCACAGAGGAGAAACAAGAGCATTTGACAGCCTACTTCAAAGGCCTAGCAAAATTAACCCACCTGACCGCAAGGAAGACCCTGCAGGCTCTGGGCTTCATGGCATCTTGCATTCTTTTAATCCCTCTGGCAAGACTACACATGAGGAAGCTGCAATGGTACCTAAAAAGCTTGTGGTCGCAACACAGCCACAGCCTAGAAGACATAATACCACTTATACCATGCCTGCAAAGGGAATTCATATGGTGGGCTCAAGCAAGTTACTTGCACGAGGGCATGCTTTTCAACAAACCTCCAACAAGTCAAACTATTACAACAGACGCCTCAGACCATGGATGGGGTCCCACATGGACGGCAGAGGCATTCAAGGACAATGGACTCCCATGGAGATGCAGCAACACATCAATCAAAAAGAGATGCTGGCAGTGATACATGCAATAGAAGCCTTTGGAAAATCTCTTCAGCAAGGTCATCTGCTAATAAGGACAGACAACACCACTGTCATGTGGTACATAAACAAACAAGGGGGCACTCATTCCTACCCCCTCTGCAGACTATCAATGATTCTTTGGGAGAAGTCCCTGAAACTGAACATCTACTTGCAATCCCAGTTTGTTCCGGGCAAGGACAATATACTGGCAGACAGGTTGAGCAGAGATTTCTTGGATCCACACGAATGGATGCTACATCCACGCATTTTCTCACAAATAACAGCTGCATGGGGAAGACCAGACATAGACCTCTTTGCATCTCATCTCAATCACCACCTGGAAAGGTTCTGCACAAGGATACACCATCCTCTAGCTTGGAAAATGGACACTCTTTCCTTCAGCTGGAATGCTCTAACAATTTATGCATTCCCTCCTCTACCTTTGATCACCAAGGTGTTACTGAAGATCAAGGCAGAACAACCAAGAGGAATCTTGATAGCTCCAGACTGGCCAAGGCAGCACTGGTATCCACTACTACTGAGCATAACTCACACCAAACCGTGGCCCTTGCCTCAATGGCCTCTGCTGTTGACTCAACACAGTTACAAGACTGTTCATCAGAACCTGCAAACCTTAAAGCTGACAGCTTGGAGAGTTCCATGACTCAGTCCCATGACTCCCTCTCCGAAAAAGTTCAGGAAATTTTGCTGGAGGCACGCAGACCTTCCACCAGAAAAACCTATTCGGCAAAATGGAAGAGATTCACCATCTGGAATGTCAGCAAGAGCCAAGATCCATCATGGATGAACATACCTCAGATATTAGAATACTTGGCAGAAATGTTTCACAGTGGCCTTTCATATTTTTCCATCAAAATCCACGCCTCAGCTACCTCAGCACATTACAACTGTGATCCACCTGTATTTTCGCATCCCTTGCTAAGACAGTTCCTAAGAGGCATAAAGAATATCAAACCACCAAGGAAGCTAACAATTCCTGCATGGGACCTCAATTACGTCTTGGAAAAATTAACTCTTCCTCCTTTTGAACCAGCAGCATCTTCAGAAATGCAGTTTCTCTCCTGGAAAACGGTTTTCCTGTTGGCAGTCACCTCAGCAAGAAGAGTCTCGGAGATACAGGCCCTCATGGCAGTTCCTTCTTTTCTCATCTTTCATCAGGACAGAGTTTCCCTTAGGACCATTCCTTCATTCATGCCTAAGGTGATATCCAGAGTGTCTCTAAACCAGGCAATTCACCTGCCAACTTTCTTTCCTAACCCTCAAAATAAAGGGGAAAAGCTGCTGCATACTTTAGACATTAACAGACAACTACGCTACTACTTGGACAGAACAAAGTCCACCAGGAAGTCTGCCCAACTGTTTGTAGCCTATGCAGCTGCAGTGCAAGGAAAAGCAGTCACCAAACAAACTATCTCAAAATGGATTGGACACTGCATCAGATTCTGTTATTCCTTTCATGGAAAAAGTGTGCCAGCTAATTAGACCACACTCCACCAGAGCTATGGCCACATCCACAGCCTTTCTAAGAGGGGTGGCTACAAAAGATATTCTAGAGGCTGCTACATGGAGCTCCGTGCATACATTTACCAAACACTACAACCTGCCATTATACTCCAGATCCCGAGCAGGCTTTGCTTCGACAGTCCTGCAGGGCCTTCTAGCTACACCATCTCTTGTTTAGTCCTACCACCCCCAGCTTGGCTATGGTATTCAACCCATATGTCAGGACTGCAGTTGCATTCTTGAAGGACATAGTACAGTTTTGTACCTACCATAAATGTAGATGTCCGATAGATATGCAACTGCTGTCAGGTTTTCCCTCCCTCCTACCCCTCTGTTTCTCCCCTGTTGGGTCCTTTGGGTCCTTTCTCCCCTTACCTATCAGCTGGGGTTATATGTATACATTATGGTGTATCTGTTTATTACTATTGTACATGTTTGATTTTGTTTGTGTATCCATTCACAAACTTTAGCCTTCCTTGGAGGGCACCTGGCATCTGGGGCAAGAAACACTGAAGAAGATGGCGTCGGCTGATGCCTTTATACTCCAGCCGCTCTGATGTCGGGGAGGAGCCGACATCGGCCGACGCCGGACCCAGACTTTGGAATCTGGCCAACCGAAGGGCTGCCTGAGGCAGGACAACCCATATGTTAGGACTGCAGTTGCATATCTATCGGACATCTACATTTATGGTAGGTACAAAACTGTACTATGTATCCTAACTGGTCTGTGCGCAGAATCATTTGTGCAAGGAAAGTCAGCATAATGTCAAACACCTGTCTTAAATGTCATATCTAAGCAGGATTCAGTGGGGGGGGCTATGTGGTATATAATTGTAAAGCAGTTTAATTACCAGCCTTGAGTTGGTGGTTTTGTTTCCTCTTAAAAGGGTACCCTAAACAGTAGTAATCCTGAATGTTCAAGTAAATAATGTGCTAGTTTCCATGAGCCCCTGCAGATACTTCTGAGTGTCATCTCTTCAGTGGAATAGTACACTAGCATGTGCTTTTGTGGACTTTGTGTTCATCTGGAGTTTTAAAACTTGCATCCATAAAGTTCTAACTTAGCTTGTACTAACGTAGTTGTAAAAACATTTTGCATTCTATCTTTTTAATACTTGGAGCAAGTTAGAGCTAGTTGAAATACTTCAACTCCATTAAACTTTATGAAAAAGTTTTCACGCAAATAGTAAAAATGTACAGATGCAGGACAACAATCCCATAGCAGTGTGGTTATAAAATGTTTTCTAAATCAAATTCAGTGTAGATTTGTTTGTCTGTTTTATACTAGCATGTTCAATCCCCCCCACCCCGCAAAGGTAACCACCATGAAAAACTTCTCCAAAGCTGACTTTGGGCTCCTAAAAACAGAGGTGGCTAACTTCATGCCACCTGTGTCAGTGGAAAATAAATGCATGGCTGCCAAATTGTACACCAATGCACTGTGCAAACACATGCATAATGCATGGAACCAGCCATACCCAACGGAACAAAGATGCTCTCCACTAAAAAAAGAAAGCCAATCTGGGGGTCGCCTGCCATTAATAAACTCTGCAACAGAAGGAAGAAACTGTTGCAGAAAAAGGTGAAGTCCCAAGACTGGAAAAACTCCCCTTATTAGCCTTAACAAAAAGTTGAGATCCCTCATCAAAACCTGTAAAGCCAGCTATGAAGGCAGAATTGTGGCAGCCACTAAAAACAACCACAACGCCTTCTATAGTTATATCAAGAATCTCTATGGCAATACCCAGGTTTGCTCTGAGTTACTGCACAATTGTACCCCCTATACTGAGCCAACAGATATTGATTGCCAACATACTGGCTGACAGATTCAGTGCCAGTTTTACCCCTCTCCTCCTAAGGGACCAATCATAATACCAGAGGAATGCCAGGCACCTAGCATTACTGCAGCACAGGTTAAAGCTGCATTGTCCAAGGCCAGGAATACAGCTTCCATGGGACCTGAGTATTTCTCTGGGTGTGTTCTACATGAACTACAAAGTGAAATGGCACCATGTCTGTGTGCCCTGTTCAGTCACAGCAACACCTCGGGCTTTGTCCCTACCGAATGGTGCACTGCTACAGTCATCCCTCTCCATAAGGGGGAGCAACTACAGACCCTGAGAATTATCGCCCCATTGGCCAGACGAGTCTGATATGTAAGGCTGTGGAGTGGATCATCATGGACCTAATTAGCAAGGATATAGGGAATCTCCAAACTCTGGATCCCACGCAGTTTGATTTTGTGAAAGGTGGATCATGCCTGTTCAACCTGGTTGACTTCTTTGAGTTAGTCACCAGTAGATATGGATGAAGGTAAGGAAGTTCATACAGCCTACCTCGATCTGGCCACAGCCTTTGATACAATTCCCCACTCAGGAATTATTGATAACTCGCCAAACTAGGCATCAACCCCTATATCACTGGATGGGTTGCAGATTGGCTCACAGATTGAGTCCGCTACTTTCACACTGTGGGTTCTAAGTCAGACTGCAGACCAGTCACGAGTGGAGTCCCACAAGGATCGGTCCTGGGTTCTCTCCTGTTGGCATCTGCTTCTCAGAAGTCCAGAGCAACACAGATGGACTCTGGCTGACCAAGTTTGCAGACTACTGCAAACTGGGAGCCATTATTAACTCCCCAAGTGATGTATACATCCTACATAAAAGCCTCACTGATACCAATGACTGGTGTCGAAACCTTGGCCGTAGGCTTGATGCCGGAGTGCGTCGTCATCCCCTTTGAGAAAAACTCAGTTCCCACTAATTACCACATCGATGGGAGCCCACTGAAGGTGTTATAAGAGATCTGGGGGACACAGTTTGAAGGCAACCTCTCTTTCGACCACCAAATTGCCACTGTGGTCAGAAAGTCCTATGTGGCACATCTCATTACCAAAGATTCTGCATCCAGGAAGAAGGGTCATCTCTCTACTCTTCCCTCATTAGGCCAATCAGAGTATAATGCCCCATTTGGCATGTACCTTACCAGACACATGCAACTGCTGGAAAGGTCACAAAGGTACTTCATGAAGAGGATCATATGCCTTAAACACACGTCCTACACAGACAGACTCAAACTCCAGCTATTCTGTCTCGTGTTGCTTGCTAGGAGGTGATTTCTGCTCGACTTACAAAGCCATGTTTGACTCAGCTCTGTTAGAAATGCTAAGTACTTTAAATAGACTTTTTGCACTTTTATAAGATGTTTAACAGTACTGCTGCTGCATTTCCAAATTATGTATTTTTTTTGTGCCATTTATCACTGTAAAGGGTCCTGCTTTTCACCAACCTTGCTGCTGGTTTGTCTGCACTGTAGTCCTTTCAAGTTCAATTCAGGTATGCATTTCTAGCTAGTTTGTGTGGTTGTCCTGTTTGAATTCAATTTGGGCTTACTTTAGTGTGATTGTACAGTAACAAGGACTGTGACTGCTTCTCTAGTGGGAGCAGAAAGTGACCTGGTCTGTCTGTGCTGGCGATCACACAGAGAGGCTTTATGTGAGACTGCATGATTGGTCTATTTCCTTTGTTTAGCCAGTTCTGTCCAAATCTGTTAATTCAGCTTGTTTTTGCAATGCTGCTTATCATGCAGTGGCGGTTAGCACTGCTCTGTATATTCACAGGCATGCAGAATTGAAATGTTCTATATAAAACTACCCCTGAAATTCCCACAGTACTAAGTTGTAGACTGAGGAGCTCTCCCTACAAGTTTTGTCCTTAATAGATATGATCATAGTTTGTACTCTTACAGCTACCAAGCTAACATGCTGTAACCCCCTTTTGTATAATCCCTTGTCAAACAAGAAGTAAGAATCCGTAGTCATCGACATGCACTTCCCTGCTACAGTGGATATAAAAAGTTGCACACCCCTCTTAAAAACGCCAAGTTTTTGTGATATAAAAAAAATGAGACCACAATAAATAATTTCAAAACTTTTCCCACCTTTAATGTGACCTATAACCTGTACAGTTCAATTCAATTGAAAAACAAACAAATCTGTTAGGGGAAAATATAAAAAATGTACAATAAGCTGGTTGCATAAATGTGCACACCATTAAGCTGATGCTTTGTTGAAGCACCTTTTGATTTAATTACAACATTCAGTCTTCTTGGGTAAGAGTCTATCAGCATGGTGCATCTTGACTTGGCAATATTTGCCCACTGTTCCTTGCAAAAGTGCACCAAATCTGTCAGATTGAGAGGGCATCTCTTATGCACAGCTCTCTTCAGGTCACCTACAGATTTTCTATTGGATTTAGGTTTGAGCTGTAACTGGGCCATTCCTGTACTTTAACTTTCTTCTGGTGAAGCCATTCTTTTGTTGATTTTGATGTATGCTTGGGGTCATTGTCATGTTGACAGGTGAAATTCCTGTTCATTTTCATCTTTCTAGCAGATGCCTGAAGGTTTTGGGCCAAAAGTGACTGGTATTTGGAACTGTTTATAATCCCCTCCACCACAACTAAAGCCCCAGTTCCAGCTGAAGAAAAGCAACTCCAAAGCACGATACTGCCACCACCATTCTTCATTGTGGGGATGGTGTTCTTTGGTGATGCAAAGTGTTGTTTTTGCGCCAAACATACCTTTTGGAATTGTGGCCAAAAAGTTCATCCTTGGTCTTATCAGACCATAACACATTTTCTCACATGCTTTTAGAAGTCTTGATGTATTGTTTTGCAAATTTTAGCCAGGTGTGGATGTTTATCTGTGTAAGAAAAGGCTTCCATCTTGCAACCCTACCCCATAGTCCAGACATATGGAGAATATAGGAGATTGTCGTCACATGTAGTACACAACCAGTGCTTGCCAGAAATTCCTGCAGCTCCATCAGTGTTGCTCTAGGTCTCTTGGCAGCTTCCCTGACCAGTTTTTGTCTTGTCTTTTCATCAATTTTGGAGGCACGTCCAGCTCTTTGCAATGTCACTGTTGTCCCATATTTTCTCCACTTTTTGATGACTGTCTTCACTGTGTTCCATGGTATAGCCAATGCTGTGGAAATTTTTTTGTACCCTTCTCCTAACTGATCCCATTCAGCAATGAGATCCCTTTGATGCTTTGTAAGCTGTCTGTGAACCATGGCTTTTGCTGTAGCAGGCAACTGAGTAAATGTCAGGAAAATCCTACTGGGACAGCTGAACTTTATTTGGGGTTAATCAGAGTCTCTTTAATTGATGGCAGGTGTGTACCCAAGAAGACTGAATGCTGTAATTAAATCAAAAGGTGCTTCAGCAAAGTATTAGTTTAAGGGTATACACACTTATGCAACCAGCTTATTGTACGTTTAGTTTTTATATTTTTCCCCCTAACAGATTTGTTTGTTTTTCAATTGAATTGTACAGGTTATTTTTCACATTAAAGGTGGGAAATGTTTTGAAATTTATTTATTGTGGTCTCGTTTTTTTATATCACAACAACCCGGCATTTTAACAGGGGTGTATGCACTTTTTATATCTACTGTATCTCTGCAGCCTGCCTGGTGGATATGGGACATCCTTGGGCAATGTAGCAATTGGCTCATCTTTTATGACAACCATTTAATTGTTAAACTTGTATGGTGTGTGAGAGATGTAGTTACATGTAATATCACTGGAGGCAAGGCTGTAACATACAAGCACTTAAAATAACAAACAGGTTGTCATTAACACACACACACAGACAGACACACAGACAGACACACACACAGACAGACACACACACAGACAGACACACACACAGACAGACAGACAGACAGACACACACACAGACAGACACACACACAGACAGACACACACACAGACAGACACACACAGACAGACACACACAGACAGACACACACAGACAGACACACACACAGACAGACACACACAGACAGACACACACACAGACACACACAGACACACACACAGACACACACACACAGACACACACACACACAGACACACACACACACAGACAGACACACACACACACACACAGACAGACACACACACACAGACAGACACACACACACACACACAGACAGACACACACACACACAGACAGACAGACACACACACACACAGACAGACACACACACACACACAGACAGACACACACACACCTACCTCAGATAGTATGGACTAGACCCATAGACTTGCATATGTTAAGGCTCTTAAATGTAATCTCCCTAATCCACAAAAACATCCCAGACATTGCACAAACAAAAAGTATACTCAGCAACCTCAAAATCCACAAAATTGACTTTCAAGATGGCTGCACACCGCGTAACAACTTTATTTCAGCTCTCCCAGTGTGAAAACAGAAATTCAGAAGAGAGAGCCAGTAAACTTATTTTGGGGTAAATTTTAGTAACTGGCTAGTAAGGGCACTGCCTGGATGGCAGCAAAAAAGAAATTCAGAGAACCTGAAAGAAAATACAATCCCAAAAAATGAGGATAAAACACTGACTGGGGATATGGTGCAGTCTCCAGCTTTGGTGTGAGATGTGACTTCCAGTAACCTAGAGGAAATAAGTTAAATGTACTCAGAGCTGATTAAAATAAATGAAACACTGAAGGAGTATGTCAACTCAAATAAAAGACTGGAAAAAATGGAGGAAGCTTTAAAAAGATATTCAGATGTGGTGATAAAACTGCAAAAATCAGAGGTTGAAATGAAGAAAAGGCTGGCTGAATATTATGAGTTATAAGATGAGATGTTTAAAAAAAAATAATAGAATTATAGGACAGAGTACATAAGGAAGACCTGCGGTTTTCTGCTGTACCAGAGAAGCTGGAAGGAATAGACTGTATTAACTTTATGAAAGCACAAATAAGCAACTGGACTGATATTCCACTGCAGGAGTTGTTAATTGAAAGGGCGCATCGTGTATATGCTCCAGACCTGACCATGAGAAAGAAAAATTGATGTGCTTTTTTCATTGTTGCATAGGGGAATGCTGTATTAAGGCCTTATGTTAGGTAGTCCAATCTCACCTTCATTTTTACATATGGCTTCAATATCCACTAAGAATGTAAAGAATTGAAAAGGACTTAGCCAGAGCCAAGAGAAGCACATCCGAACTAGTCGACACGGCAAACGAGATCTGGGGATTACACTGGTACACCATGGGATACCTGCTTAGCCGTGAGCCAACTGAGCTTGTAAATCGGCCGAGTCAGAGCCGAGGATCGGCTCCGAACCCATATGTAAAAATGAAGGGTGAAATGGACTAACAACATGGAACGTTATGGTGAGTACATAACTTCTTTTTTGGCTTGATCTAGTAACAAGTATTAAGAGAAAGAAAATAAATAAAAAATAACATTGTCTACCAAATAAATGAGTGCTTGTAGAAAGAAGCAACTCTCGATCTGTTTATCATGGAGACAATCTGATAAAGAGCAATAAATGCAGAATACCCCTTTCTTTCAATGGCTAGGAGATGTTTTCTCAAAGCATTCAAATGTTTTCCCAGTCTGGGAGAGTAATAGGTTCATAGGTAGGTACTAGGCTATCGGCCCAAGGGCCTACGTAATCCTAGCCAACAAGGTTCCCTGGCTTACGCCACCCAAGAAAGTTATTTTCCTGTGCCACTGTCGAGCAGAGACACAGAAGTGATCCCCGGGGTGTATTTCCTATTTCCCATCCACTCATCAAGATTTTTCTTGGAGTGCTAATGAAGAACTTTGCTTAACATAGATGGGTAGCCTGTTCCAGAGTATGGGAAGTCTCTGGGATAGGAATCTATCCCTCCAGCATGTCCTGTTTATTGTAGTGACAAGGTTTAGGTCCCTAGAGTGTGTAGCTCGGAGGGATTGGGATTTCTTTAGGTGTAGCATGTCCAACAGCTCTGGGTTTGACATAGCTTTATATGTTAGGCAGAGATCACCTCTGAGTGGGCGATATGCTATGGAGAAAAGCTGGAGTTTGTTGAGGCGGTCAGTGTAGGGCATTTGTTTGAGTCCAGTAATCCTCTTTGCGAGGTACTTCTGTGGCCTTTCCAGCTGCTGCAGATGTCTTGAGAGATACATTCCAAAAGGGGCGTTGTACTCTATAGTGGGTCTAATGAGTGTCGAGTAGAGGGGAACGATGACCTCTTTTTTTCCTGGATGAGAACCCTTTTATGATGAGGTGTGCCACGTAGAAGGACTTCCTGACTACTGTGGCGAAGTGACTACTGTGGCGAAGTGACTATCAAAGGAGAGACTACTGTCCACCTGGGTCCCAAGGTCTCTTATCACGCATTCAGTGTTAAGTAGATTGCTGCCTATGTGGTAGTTCATGGGTACAGAGTTTTTACCAAAGGGGATGGCACTGCACTTTTTGGCATTGAGCTTGAGGCCATGGCTCTGACACCAGGCATCTGTCTCAGAGAGGCCCTTCTGTAGGATGCTCACATCATTTGGGGACTTGACTATGGCTCCTAGTTTGCAGTCATCTGCGAACTTCGCTAGCCAGAGGCCTTCTGTGTTAGCCTGTACTTCAGAGAAGTAGATACCAAACAGGAGCGGTCCCAGGACGTAACCCTGTGGTACTCCACTTATCACTGGTTTGAGGTCAGATTTGGAGTCTGCAACTTTTACAGTGTGGGTTCTCTCAGTGAGCCAGTTGGCAACCCATCTTGTGAAGTGGGGATTTATGCCTAGTTTATTGAGTGTAGCTATAATTCCAGAATGGGGGATGGTGTTGAAAGCCTTGGCGAGGTCAAGATAGGCTGTGTGAACCACCTTACCCTCATCTACGGCTTTGATGACTGCCTCACAGAAGTAGATCAGGTTCAGGAGGCATGATCTGCCTTTCACAAACCCGAACTGGGTGGGATCCAGAGTTTGGAGGTTACCAATGTTTTTGTTTATGAGTTCCATGATGAAACGTTCCATGGCTTTGCAGACCAGGCTCGTCAGGCTAATAGGTCTATAGTTCCTGGGATCAGTGGTGGCTCCCCCTTTGTGGAGTGGGATAACTGTTGCTGTGTGCCATTCAGTGGGCACAAAGCCTGATGCGGGGCTATTATTGAACATGGTGCTTAAGTGGGGAGCCAGTTAATTCTGAAGTTCGTGTAAAACGCAGCCTGGGATGTTGTCTGGTCCCATGGATGCTGTAACTCAGAGCAGATCTGGGTGTTGCCATTGAGATTCTTGACATAGCTATAGAATGCTTTGTGGTTGTCCTTGGAACTAGTGGCGATTTTATTTTCGTAGCTAGCTATGGAGGATCTTATAAGGGATCTCAGCTTCTTACTGAGGCTGACCAGGGAGCTCCACCACTCATGGGATTTTACTCTCTTTTGCAACAGTTTCTTCCTTCTGTTGTACAGTTTGTTTATGGCAGGGGACCACCAGATAATAAAGATAAGACGCCAGATAATAAAGATAAGACAAAACCAAACAATACTTTGTAGAAGCACGAATAACCTTCCTTTGAGGTTTACCCAAATTTGTGAGTGTGGCTGTCAGTCTGGGACAGTTGTTCCTATTATGAGGGTAAAACTTCAGTATTTGAAGATGTACATAGTTTTGTGTATTAGTATTAAGTTAATAGGTTTTAGGGGTGTATTGGGGTGGGTTTTTTTGTTTGTTTGAGGACTTTCAATAAAAGAAAATTTAGTAAGATATGACATAGGATGAAATGGATATGACAAGAAACAACTGTATAAACAATCAATATGCCAAACAGTAGTGTATACATGCAAAACAAAAGCTAGAAATACACAAAAAACAAATAGACACTTAAAAGCTGTTGTACATAAAAGGTGAGAACAATAACTGACACTTTCTGTATTATTTTTAAATGTAAATGGTCTCACAGATATATACAAAAAAGAACGAGTAGTAAATTATATTGAAAATGTAGAGTACACATAACTATGCTACAGGAGATGCATTTGGAAAGAAATTAACATGTGAATTTGATAAAGAAAGGTTTTCAGGATGGTTAGTAAGCAGAATATCTGGGGCAAAGGAAAATAGGAATACTTATATTAGTTGCAAGAGGAGCTCCAATAGTGATAGAAGAGGATAAACAAGGTACTAATGGTAGATTTGTAGTACTAAGGGGCTACTGGCAAGGGAGGAGGATTACACTGGCCTGCATTTATATTCCACCCTAAACTGCTATAATGAAGCTTAAGAAAATTCTAGGAGAAATGATCAGCTTTTAGCAGGGAATATTACTTATAGGTTGGGACTGAAATTTGATTTGCAGTAGTGAAGATGTATCTGGGGGGCCTAGAAGAGAAAATATAATAAAGGAGAGTAGCTTTTTGAAGAAATTTATGGAAATATTTGGTGTGGAAGATGTGGATCAAGTAGCAGGAATTCAGAGTGAATTTACATATTATTCCCCAAGATACAAAAACTGGTCTAGATTAGACAGAGCATATATTTCAGAGGAACATGTGCATTTAATTGACAGTTTTAATATGCATCCACTAACTATTTTAGATCATGCAGCAATAATAACTAAAATAAAAATGCAGGGTAATGAAATAAAAATGAGATACTGGTGCTTCCCCACCTATCTGTTGAAAAGAGAAGAATTTAAAAAATGGCTAGTGGAAATTATTAGGGAGTTATTAGAGAAAATAGAAGTTTCTTCTGAAAATATAGCTAGGGAGCGGGATAAAATTAAAGTGGAGTTTAAAAATAGGCTGGAAATAAAAAAGGGATGGTTAAGAACTAACAAATTATTTAGAGGGATTGACAAAGATTAAAGTATTGCAGAATGGAGGAATCTCGCAGAACAAGAGGAGGAGCAATTGCAGAATGCTGAACAGAAAATAAGGGATTACCTCGATAATATGCATGAGTTTAAAAAGATTGCTGTTATGCAACTACTTTTGATAACAACTCGAGCACTAAATTTTAGCATGACGACTCGGGCAACAAAAAGTAGAAAGGCTGGTCTCTAAGCTTAGGGAACCTATAACCAGGAAGACAATAAGAGATCCTGTACAGGTACTAGAAATAGTTTAAAAAATTTATGAAAGTCTGTATAAAGCAGAAAGATACATAAATCAAGAAAAGGTACAGATGGAAAGGTTTATGGAAGAACTAAATATGCCAAGGTTAGAGGTAGATGAAGCTCATTTACTAACAGGATAGGAGGTGATGTATAACCAATCTACAGGAAAGTCCCTAGGAATAGATGGTACTCCTGTGGAATTTTGGATTCTAGGAGGGAAGAAAACTTACAAAGATCTGGATGGGTTTGACATGTTTTGGTGTGTTTTATGTTGGCCAACTGCCTCCTTTCCCGGATTAAAATTCCTGTGATGTGAATGTTCGTTAAAGTTTTTGGTATTGTTGTCTTGGTTAAGTAAAATTCGATTTAATGCACTTTTGGTCTACTCAAGTAGACCCCTATTTGCAGAGGATGATATTTTATACCTGATAAAACCAGACTAGGACATTTCAGTGGTGTGGAACATTTTGAGACAGTTTTAAGTCTTTTCGGAATACAAAATTAATGAAGCTAAAACAAAGGCAATTGCTGTAAATTATGTACACACACACACACACACACACACACACATTGGTTCAATAATATCCATATTTATGGAGAAATGATAAAATGAAGTACTTAGCAGTGTGGATTAAAAAGGATTCTGGTGTGTCATCTAAGGTTATGAGGGATGAGACTAAACAAAAGATAATAGCAAGATGCAAGCAGTTAAAATTATTTTAGTCCCTTTAATTTTATACACAGGTCAGGCATATTTTTATCAACCAGAGGAAAAGTTGTGGATAGCAATTAATAAAAAACTGAATGATTTTGTCTGAGATTGGAAGATGGCAAGAATCAAGTGGGATAAGCTGATTCTTCTAAGAGAGCAAGGAGGTCTGGGATTACCTGATTTGAAGGGGTATTTCAGAGCTACACAGTTAAGATTCCTATACATAGCACAAGCAGAAACCTGTAATTCAAAGTGGAAAGGGGCGGTGATGAAATAGGGGGGAAGCTCAAGAAACAAGGAAAGAATGGGATTTGGGATGGAGATTCTTAAGGAGAATAACTAACCATACAGAATATTATATTCACAACGTAGCAGAAAGTACTCTAAGAACTAAGCCATCACGTGAATGGAGAAAGGAGATTCTGCCAATAGGGATGACTGCAATTAGGGATGAAGACAATAGACAAGAAGGAGCTGGAATTTATTGGAGAAAATAGGCAAAAAAACAAGGTATTGAGAGCAAGTAATTAGAGAGGGAAAGGTAATAGAATGGGAAGAGGCCAAGAATTTATTTGGACTGCAGGCTTGAGATTGCCTTCCCTATCAAGGATTGATATCAGAGTATAGGCAAAGAGAAGAAAGTAAGGGGTCCTTAGCAAAAGACCAGCAACACTGGTAGAGTTAGAAACTGCTGTTAAAAAAGGAATAATCAGTAGAGCATATACAAATATTGCATGATAACTATAAGAACCAATCAGAGGAGGTTAGAAAGGATTGGGAAGGGAGATTGGATAAGCAATTCACAAAGGAATAATGGTAGGATATATGTCTGTCTCCTAGATATGCAAATCGATTAGGATCTTTGCTTGGAAGTGTTCGCATAGGTATTGTTATACCCCAAGTAGACTCCAAAGAATTTTTCCTCAAGTAGATAGCAAATGTTGGAGGTGTGATGAGGAAGAAAAACGTAACTGGGAACATATTTTCTGGGAGTGTAATTAGTTTGGCAGACTTTAAAAATTCCCTGCAGACTACTGTATCAGAAATACTAGGTGAGCAAATTGGTATGACTAAGGAAATTGTTTTTGAGCTATGATGTAGAATTAGAATTGTCTAGACATGGTAAGGCCTTGCTAAGTCTAATTATGGTGTCTGCCAAAAAAGCAATTACTAGGAAATGGAAATCACCATCTAAACCAACTGTACTAGAAGTAGTGAATATAGTAACAGAGATAAAACATCCGGAAATGAGATCTTTAGAAAAGGGTAGGTGCAAATTCCATAGAAAAAAATGGAATTGTGGGAACAGTACATGCAGATGAGGAATGAGGTTTAAAAGAAGGCAGGATTTGAATGAGCTATGTTTGACTGACAGTGGGTGGATAGATTATAAGTGATTTATAATGTTTACAACTAAAATTATATCAGTATGTTTTGTTTTTATTTATATAAATGTATGATTGTCTATATCATAAGTGATAATTTAATTAAAGATGTTTCTTTATTTAAAAAAAAAAAAAAGTATTCGACTCCCAACACAACACACATGACCATATCGTATAGTGTTTCAACTTTTAAACCCATAAGGCATACCACCACACAACCCAGTATTTTGGTCATAGCACATTCCATTGACACATACAGATGTCTCATTGACCAAGCTAAGTAAGGAGAGAGTCACAGTTAGTTGGCTTTCAGGTGTCAGGATCACTTAGATCTTCGGTTGTTGAACCAAAACTACCAGTATGACTCCGTTATAGTCCATGTGGGCATAAAACAGCTTCAGACATACCACCCTGGACTACATAAAGAGACATATTGGAACTCTTGGATTGTGCATCTCTGGCCTGTATGAGCCTAACATTGAGCAGCATTTTGCCTTTCTTCTTTCTTCTAGGATGATGCCACAGTATGAACAGAAAATAGTTGACTTTAATAATTGACTTAGAGTATGGTATCATTCGAAGGGTGGGTGAGTACAGTATTTGTCATACTGGAAGGATATGGTTGACAGTCCATGCTGATATGACAGGTATGGTCTGCTCCTGTTCTTCTGTGATTTCAAATATTGGCTAAAATATTGTATACCACCATACTGCCTTTTTAGGCATTGCCAACCTGATAAATCTACTTACATAGCTAAACCAGCACAGGAGAATCTGGAGGTTTTTACTGCTTAATGCCAGGTTTTTAAACAAGAAACTCCACTCCCTGCAAGCTCACCTCTTTCTGGAGAATATAGATGTCTGTGCAGTTACTGAGACATCATTTAAAGCCACTGATAGCACCCCAGTAGTACAGGGCTACAATGCCTTCCACGCATTTACACCAACTATTGCACTGGAAGTGACAAAAGGAGGAGGTGTCTCTGTTTACCGTAAAAACACTACCTCAAGATCGATCTGTCCATACGATGCGCTTGAGCTTCTCCAAGTCCAAATTACCTTAAAATCCTATGCCATTTCCTTGCAAGCTGTAAGTCCCCTCTGTGACCCAGGAAACCCATAATACATACATAAGTATGCTAGAGATGCTGCCCATTCAACCTAACTGTTTACTCATGGGTGACTTTAACTACTCCATTCTAAACTGGGAATCATACACAACCCTGAAGGATAGGCCCAAAGATTCATGGATTTTGTAAATGCAAACACCTTGGACCAGTTAGTCTGTACACCAACTAAGGCTGCAAATATCCTTGTCCTCAGAAACATTGCACTCTGTAGTGTAATGTCCTTTCTAGTCTAATTGGACCATAAAGCTGTCTGCTTTGAAGTAAAGGCAAAACTAGGGACACCGGCTATCCCTGGAACTTTTAGGAATTATTCTAGGGCAAATGTTGTACTACAAAGTGACACTCTGGCAAAATTTCAAGTCCTCCGCCATCTGTGAGAACATCACTGCCTATGTGAACTCATTCACAGAAACCCTGTGTAATTATATTAATAGCTGTACCTACCCAGATTGAGCACAGGATCAACTCAGAAAAGAATCCAACCCGTTGGAATCCTAACATCAGTAGGTTGCTCAACAAAAGGAGGAAATTCATGGCAAAAATTAAGATGTGTAATGCCCAACAAGGTAAAAAAAAATCCCTCCTCAACCTAAACAAGCAACTCATGAGGATAATAAAGTCCTCCAAAGCCATATTTGAGGTAAAATTAGCCTCCTAGGCCAAGGACAATCTCAAAGCTTTCTTCAGCTTTGTCCATAACCTCAAAGGCAGTACACAACCGTGTACCAAATTAATTGTAAATGATGCCAGTTATATGGAGCCAAAAGATGTATTAAATATCCTAGCTGACAGATTTATCTCCAGTTTTACCTCCTCTCCCCTTCAGATGCCCGTCAGGAAACAACCCACATTAATAACTCCTCTGTCACTATAGAGCAGATGCTCAAGTTGCTGTCCAAGGCCAAGAGCAGTGCATTGATGGGTCCCGATAGTATTCCAGGATATCTCCTTAATAGCATGAAACATTTACTGTCAGGACCACTAGAAACCTGTTTAACTGCAGCCCGCAAACAGGCTTCATGCCAGACAAATGGAGGACTGCATCGGTTATCCATCTGCATAAGGGTGGTCCATCCATGGACCCAGAAAATTATCACCCCATAAGCCTGATTAGCCTAATATGCTAAGCTATAGAGAGAATAATTGTGGATATCCTAAATGTCAGTATATGTAATCTACTGTCATCAGACCCAGCTCAGTTTGGGTTTGTCAAGGGCAGGTCTTTCCTACTCGACCTGAAGTATGGTGCATACTGCCTACCTAGACCTGTCCAAGGCATTTGAAATAATGCCCCACTCTAGCATTGAGAAAAGCTCACTAAATTTGTTATAAATTCCTGCATCACCCCTTATCAAGGGTACTAGAACTAGTCAGAGATTTGGGATGAATGGCTAGACTTAAAAAGGCCCTTGTGGTCATTAGCCTAGTAAACACCTGTAAACTTATGAACCTATGGATAGCCAACTGGCTTACAGACAGGACTAAAGAAGTTAGAATAGAGGAGTCTTCCCTCCACCAAAAGGCTATTTACTAGTGGGGTTCTTCAAGGCTGAGTGCTGGGACCACTCCTGTTTGGCATCCACCTCTTTGAACTCAGATCTAATGTCAAAGGCCTCTGGCTGACCAAGTATGCAGATGACTGCAAATTGGGCATAGTAACTGAATCGCCCAAAGACACAAATATTCTCCAAGAAGGCCTTACACAAACTAATAACTAGTGCCAGAGTCATGAGCTAAAACCTAATGTCATCATAGTATATTTAGGAAAGATGGCGACCCTAGCAAACTATTTCTGTGACGATACACGCCTAAGAGTTAACTCTGTAGTTGGTGATTTGGAAAAGCATGTAGACACAGTGATTTGGCTTTTGACCATCATGTCTCTACTGTAGTGAGAATATCATTCTATGTTGCATGACTTATAAGCAGAGGTATGGCATTTAGATCCAAGCATGTCATCATTCTGTTGTACTGTGCTTTTCTTAAGACCCAGTCATTGATTGCTAAACCTCCCAGGCTAGGCAAATGCAACAACTGGAGCATCCTCAGACTCTTCATAAAAATAATACATTGTGTGGAAAATGAGTCTTATGCAGACCATCTAAAAGCTTTGTCCTTATATTCAGTCTCCTACAGCTTGCTGAGAGTTGACCTATACCTGGCCAAGAAAGCAACATCCGATCCAGCTCTAATGGACCTGTTGCACATCTGTAAAACAAACTACATCAGGAACACCTGATCCAGGGATCTAAACTTTCCTGCAAAGTAAATAGGTCATGCTGGAGGGACAGGTATGTGTCTCAGAAGTTTCCCCCTTTTCTGGAACAGGCTTCCCATCCATGTGAAGCAGAGTTCTTATCTGCACTTATTCATGTGTAACTTGGATCACTGGATGGAGAACCATAAATATACCCCTGGTCTGGCACTCATGATGTTTCTCTCTATAGGTATGCTTATCAGACTAATCAGGCTTATGAGTCCCTAGTTCTCTTGGTCTGTGGGTGGATCACTCAACTATTTCTCTGAAAGCAGGCATAACGTCAAAGGCCTCAAGCTGACCAAGTTTGCAGGTGATTGCAAATTGGGTGGATTCATTGAATCCCCAAAGACACAAATATCCTCCAAGAATTTGATAAGGGTCTTGTGGTGGGGTATATATGCTTGGGCATGGGTGACCAAGCATTTACAGGTTTAAGCTTGCAAGTGCTTGGTCAGCCATGCCCTAGAATATATACCCCCTAAAAAACCTTTGTGAACCAAAACCTATCAAATTTTACTGGGAAGTATGGCTATGCTTAAAAAAGCCCCCTAGATTGATAGCCTAGTATTCTGCTGTGATACTAATACTTGATCTCAGACTTTGAAACTCTTTACTGATTGTATTCCTGTTGTATAACTCCTGTTGGGAGGCCTGTGCCCTCTACATAAGCTGTTGGACTGTGGCACTATTACTTGTAATCTATCTTTTGTAGCCTAGTGTAATGTTCTAATACACTTTTCATGAGAGATTTTATTCTTCCCAAATCTCTTTAGTAATTTCTAATAACCTCCCAAGGAATGCCTGTCCTAAAGCAGCTCAGAAGTACTAAACCCTTTTGACGCCTGCAGTACGTCTGTGATGGCTAGTAGTAGCTGCTACTGTTATTGGACCTATTTCTTCCCATTCTCTTTGATGACTTTTCTTAACATCTCTTTCAGGATCTTGGCGAAATGCTTCACTAGTCTGTATGGGTTGAATTGGAGAGTTACAGGTGCTTAGTGGTGTAATTTAGAATTACTAATATGATCTTGAGTTCATTGTCAGACCTGACTAGTTGCCTGTTGATGTACCTTTTCAGAACATCATGGTGTACAGGTATCTCAATTATGAGAATTGGAGTCAAATGGTTTTTAAAGTTTGGGTTTGGAAATGTTTTTCTGTCTCTCAGAATATCATTTACAAAAAAATATATATCATTTGTTTCATTATGTCTAGATAAAAAAACTTTAAGACCTCTGCCCCCCCAGCACATGGCAGCAGGTTGTCTCATCATTGCATTTCATAAGGGTCTGAGTACCCTTAGTTGTACAGTACTTCCTGTTTCTCTGTAGTTCTCCCTATACAGCAAAAATGTTGTAGTTCAAAATAGGGATAGAAAGTAGGAGTATTTGTGGTAGGTCCCTCCCCACAGAGCAGGTTATCTCTCTCTCTCTCTTCTCAAACCTCATCCCCCCACTGGGCCTTTTTAAAGTTTATAACCATCTTACTTGGAGATCATGTAAACCAGGGGCTCCTCCTGCTACCAGAGATAATGTAGTTTCATTGTCTTAGTCTTCTGTTAGGAAAAGTAGTTCATAACCAGCATGTTGTGTAATCACCAGTTGTTTCTTTAGAAACCTCATGTTTCTTCCTGACGTGGTCCTGGTGTCTAACACTCCATTCCTTTCTCTTTATACTTGTTATAACCTGGTTCCCAGCAACAGCTATCACTTCTTTGCCTTTTCCTAGTAGAGCTCTGAACTGTGAGGATCTCAAAGATTGATGAGCATCCATTAGGAACTTACTTTTCTGCATCTCTGTCTACTGCTTAGAGCTCGCCTGTCCCTTCAGTTTAGTAACCATTCCCAGTCTACAGAAACACTTTAGGTGTAGGAGGGCTGCACAGTCTTTCCCTCTTTGTATGTTAACCCATATCTTTGTTCCTTTATGGCTCTCTAATGTTACGCCATGGCTTTCAGTGTATTCTAATTTGTTAATACTCATGGTTCTAGGGTGCTAACCATCCCCCTTTTCAGAAGATAGCAAAGGTAGAGCTGGGGACTGATTTCCTTGATAGTCAACCCTGTAAAGTGGGTTTATGATTTATCAAAAGCACTACCCCCTTCCAACTGTTTCTGTAATTCTCTAAGGTGCGAGAAGTCATTCCCAGTTATCATGTTGTACATTAAGCATGGGACCATGGCAACAGAGTGCAACATTTTCCAAGTTCATTTTGAATTTCCACCGGGGCAGTGGGATTTTGTTTCCATGGATACACACTTCTTCCACAGCCTTCATTCTTATAGTCTTCTGCTTGCAAGAATACTGCCCTTTTATAGTGATGACCATACTACCTGAGACTAAGCAGCGTTTGTAGTTCCTTCCTGTCTGCTAACAGAGTTCACTTTATTTAGGTGTTGCAAAATAACAGAATTAATTTTTAATCATTCTAGCAGGGGTCATAACACAACCCATAGTTTCTGCATCATTCACATGTCTTTCAGTAGTTTTCTACAGTTCTATCATAGTAATGCCACTAGACCAAAACGTCTTAATGTGGCCCCTTTTCCTTAACTTAAAGTACATTTGCATTTGATCTACTCAATTTATTAACTGAGTCTATGTCTATTAGGGCAGGTCAATATCATGTAGACCTTTATGACATAAAATTATTTCATTAATGTAACAAAACCTTCAGTCTTTGTGGTCTGATTTACCCACCCTCTTTTTAATCACGGTCTAAAAACTGCTTAAACCTGTCAATTGCTATTTTTTTTGTCATTGTTTCTTTACTATTGCAATCCTTTGAGTCCAACCATAAAGACACCGTATGTTTCAACTCTTGGCAACTGGAACTTTATCACCCTGTGTTTAGGAAAAGTCATCTCATGAAATGTCCAAGCTTGGGTCTCTTCTTTGACCCTAAATCAAGCAACCCAACATTTTTTTTTACTTTTCCGGAGTCTTCATTTTCTTTCCCTTTCATGTCAATGAGTACATGGAATAGATCTCCATCAGTTCTTTAAAACCATACTATCCCAGTTGGCCTGGTCTCATCCTTTCTGGCTGGCAAACAGCTCAAAGTGATGATACAAGCCTCCAAATCCTCTTTTCAGGTTAGAGGCTTCAGCAGTGACATGGCTGTTGGCGTTGCATTTGACAACCACTGCCATTCCTTCATCAGTGGCAGTGACCATTTGGAGGAATTGCTGCACCATAATCAACTTGTCAATACAGAAGCAGTTGTGCTGTCTTGGGAACAGGGCACACACTACTGAAGCAAATATCTTCTCTACGTCGCTGTACTCTTTTTATCTCCTACTCTTTTTTTCTCCTAAGATTCCTTACCTGCTCTACTTTACCTTTGGACAGCTTTTGTGACTATAGTAACCAGCATTGACTTCATGTATCTTTTACATCACTGCCTGCTGAATTTTATAATTCTTGCATTGTGTGTAGAGTATTTAAGTTTCTTATTTGTATCTTTGACCAACTTTGTACTTGAGTTTACACTTGTATTTGAAACTTTTCAGTGCATATTGTTATACACTAACTTGCCAAGTTTTCTGTGAGGAGCTTTTCTCCCTGGTCTTCCACTGAAAATAAGCTTATGCTCAGTTGGACATACCCCGTTAACAAATGTCAGATAAATGTCTTTGTCTCTTTGGGACACATAGTTGGCGTCTTAAGCAGATATATTCTCTTACAGAGAGGTCACAAGCCCCCAATATAGGAAGATGCTGTGAGGAGCCCAGCATAAGCTTCCAAAGCAGCAAGCGAAGACAGGTGGGCATAATTTCTGAAAGGCTGCAGGAATTAACTTAGCAAAACATTTTCAGCACCAGCAGACCACAGAGAACTGTTTTTGTAAGAGGAAAATTTCAGTTGAATGTGACAGATTAAGTTGGGACTTTAGTTGAGATGATTAAGCTGAAATTTATTCTGCATACAACTGCATGAAAACTTAATGCCACTGAGACAATAGTCTTTTGTATAAAACAATTTTATTTACAAAAAGGGACTTGCAGGCTGGCCTTTCCAAACAGAATTAGCATCTTTGATATTTAGCAGAAAGGAAAACCGCAATATCTTCCAGAAAACATAGGTGCTGAACTCAACTTAAATGCAACGTCTCTAGTTCTGTTTTTCCTCCAGGCACACAGGTTCCATGTTTCTCTCTCTTTCTCTGGCAGACCTTCTTGTGGATAAATGTTTTTTCTCCAGTGCCAGTACTCTGGGCCTACAGTCCCCTTCTGCATGGATGACAACTCTCTCTCTAACTTTTGAGTAACTTGTCACTGCCTTTTGATTTGGGTTGCTCAACCCCTTCTTTTACATGCAACTTCACTGACACCTGGATCTGCGTGCCATCCGTATGCAATCCCTGTTACGCACAAATCTGCAAAATTAACACCAGTTCTTCATGTTTTCTATGCATATTTTTGTTTTACAGGATTATTAACATAGTTTACACTCTTCAGTGGTGAAAACCTCAACAGTATATTACAGTATACATTTTGACAGTCTCTTTCAGCTGATCGAGATTGGTTTGCTAATTTTCTTTTGCTCAAACTTGTAATACATGGTTTCTTCGTAATTATGTGCATGTTGTAAGTTATTAACTTGTTTTTGTAGGTTTGAAATGTATTGATTTCTGTAGACTAGGAGATCACAACATCTTGGAGAAAGAGGCATTTCCTTTTTGCAATGAACTTTGTTAGAATTTAGTTTAAAACGCTCTGACATACTTATGATTGTACATCATTTTTCAGATTACCTGACTGATTAAATGGATTTTATTTACTCAAGGCTGTAATTTCAGGACATTGCGTTTAGTATTGAAAATGCATAGTGTCCAGAAATATGCACTGTCTGGGGTTGGGGGTGTAATCTGCAAGTAACTGTACAGTTCAAAAAATCCCATTATATGTATCTAATAGAAAGAAAGGAAGAAAGGGGAGAGAGGGAGAGTCATTTTGAGACAAGAGTTGTGTGTATTGTTTTCTGTTGACATTTTTTTATCTGCTACCACGTCAGAACTATACCAAGCCTAAATTTAGACTGTGGTCGGGTGCGTAGTGGTCTGCACCTGTATCCCCATAACATGATTGTCATTTGTGAGGTCAGTTGCACGCTTAATTTTTCTTATTTTTTTTCCTTTGTATTAGGCCAGCCAGGAAGCTGATAATGTTCTTATCCTGCAGGATAGAAAGCTGTTGACAGGGCCAGGAAAACGTTCCCTACAAGTTGCAAAGAACCGGTTTGATGGAGATGTTGGAATCATTGCTCTAGAATTCAACAAAGATTCACTGACTTTCGGCTCTCCCAAGGGCAAACCCAAATTGAAGAAGGTCAAAGAGGATAATGCTGTGCAGCTTAAGAATCCGGAAGAAGAGAAAGAGAAGAAAAAAAAGAAACGAGTCTTGCCTGAGCCCACTAATACCGCTGTGAATTAGAAAGTGTGCAGCTGCAGTTTAGCATACTGGTAAAAAGTCTGGGCTAGAACCACTAGGGGATACTGAGTTAATAATTTTTACTCTAAGCTTGTGCTAGTTGTCCAGACAAAGGGAGTTGAGAATTTGTATCACAAATTTATTGTGTATGAGCACTGAAGTAACTGCCCTAATTATAACTGTGGGGAATGACTTAGATGCTGCAACAATATGCTAAAGTTTTCTGAAGCATTTAATTGCAAAACACATACATGATAATTTTTTTAAAAAATGTAGAAATCACAGATTTATTATGTGATGCTGTCTGTTAGCTCCTTCATATGGGTTGAAATGGGCCAACAAGCTGAAAATGTATGACATGTCTGCACTTTTAGGAGCTCGTTGGAGAAAGCAGAATAATGAATTCCTCACATAATGTGCTTTTCAGTAAGAGCCTAAATGGTAATCCTGGGTAAGTGAGTGAATGGAATAAGATCTTGGTGCACTATAAATGTATGTAAATATGTCGTACAGTGAGAGGACAGAAATGAAAGTCAGAATGAGAAATGTATTAATCTTCTCATCGCTAAACAGGCAAGATTCAAGACTGAAATCTGGGCTGAGAATCTGATATACAGAATTTGTGTGTCTACACTTCTGTGGCTGCTATGTAGCAAAGTCTTGACACCCCCAGGTTAGTAAGCAGCAAATGGAGGCAGCATTGTACTTCCTCTAAATTTGGATTTGCTTCTGATAACACTAACATGCACATTGTCTGGTTATGAGCGAGTCCTTTAACTGTACTAAAAGTTCCTGAAACTAGACTGAGTTATCTTTGCTGTTTTTTTACCTTTGATTTTAAGCTGTGAATTTGTAGTGTTGAGCAGCATTTAGCAGATGACAGCAGTGTTGAAGGCTCACTTGTTAGCCAAGTGAGTGCAGAAGTCCCAGAACTCGAAAGTCACATCAGTTTTTTTTTTATCTGGTAGAGGTAGAGGAAATTGAAACCATGAGATTATCCTTTGCCAACATTATTGCAGACTGTAACACATTTGATACAATGTTAGATTGTGGTATTTATTCATATTTGACTACTTGAGAATGTAAGCTACCTGTTACTATTTTTGTAATCTTTGCCAGCTATGTAAATGCATTCATTTGCCTTCTGTTAAGGGCATTATATGTGTATTCCAGCAGGTTGTTTTTTGTTACTAAATTTGCACCTTTTAACTAAATTTCTTCAAAAGGTTTGAGTTTCTGTTTTAGAGAGTTCACGTCATACCTTGCTGCTTGTTAGACTGCAGAGAAGGATATAAATAATTTAGTATTAAAACCTGACTTTGTAATGTATGAAGTAATGTTTAATCCTGGAGGAGTCCTTGATATCTTATTTGTTTGGAAAATTTGA
>NC_056748.1:749003985-749131485 GCF_019279795.1 Protopterus annectens
TTTCCCAGTCGCAAAAAAAACCGGGGTTCAATGTGTTAAAAAACCATGTTTTCATCTCGGCGATCGCAGTTTGATATTCTGGTCATTCGACAGTCTGAAGGGGATCCATGCTAAGGCACATAAATGTCACCTTCCTAAACCCCAAAGAGCACCTAGATGAAGTACATGTAGTAGATATGCCCAGCGGCCCCAAATGCACTTTTTCAAAACACCCAAATTGACATATACAGTCACATCTCTTGGAGCCTCTACTTCTAAGCCCACCACACAGTCCATCATTCTGGTCATTGCGACTCCATCGTGAGACACACTGATGTCCCTCTCACCAGGCTGAGTAAGGAGAAAGTCACGGTCAGTTGCTCATCAAGTGCTAGGATCTGCTATATTATGCACACACTCAGGCCACTGGACCACAAGTACCAGTATGACTCAAGTCATAATCTATGTGGATGTATATGACCTAAGACATACCTCCCTAGACTATATGAAGAGAGACATGATGGGGGTCTCGGAATGTGTGTGCTGTGCTGGTATGAGCCTAACACTGAGCAGCATTTTACCTTCTCTAAGCATAGATAAGATAAATGACTTTAATAATTGGCTTAGTTTCTGGTGTCATTCTAAGTGTCAGCATGGAAGGAGATGGTCAACAGACATTGCTGCATTGCCAGGGATGAGCTGCACCTCTTCTCCCTCGGCTTTCGAATATTAGCTAAAACATTGTCTTTCCCCATAGTGCCTTTTTTAGGCAATGCCAAACTGAAAGTACTTCCGACATAGCCAATCAAAACCAATAAAATGTAAAGGCATTACTGCTCAATGCTAGAAGTCTAAACAAAAAACACCATTCCCTAGAAGCTTTCCTCACCCTAGAGAATGCTGATGTCTGTGTGGTCACTGAGATATGGTTTAAAGCTGCAGAGAGCACACCGAGAGTGCAAGGCTATAATGCCTTCCACACATTTAGACCAGTTACTACACAGACAAGGACTTAAGGTGGAGGTGTTTTGATTTACATCAAAAATAAATATACCTTAAGGCTGGTCAAACAGGACAATGCGCATGAGCTACTCCATGTTCAAATTACCATATGCAAAATCCAATTCCACTGCCTTGCAAGCTATAGGTCCCCCTGAATGACCCAGGAAACCTATACCATGTGTTTAAACTTACTGGAAACACTCGCCATCCAAGCCAATACCATATTCATGGGTGTCTTTAATTACCCCATTGTTAACTAGGAATCCTGTATGACACCAAACATACAGGTACAGGGATTCCTGGATTTAGTAAACACAAACTCTCTGGTCTAGATTGTCCGTACACCAACCAGGGGTGCAACCATACTGGATTTGGTCCTAATATGAGAGAGTGCTGTACACCGCCTAGTGTAATGTCCTGTCTGGTAAGGTCAGACCACAGAATGGTCTCCTTTGAAATAACCTGGACACCAACTAACCCTGGAATATTCAGGAACTGCTCTAAGGCTAACTTGTTGTTATTAAGTGATAACCTGACAAAATTTGAAACTCCTGTAAACCCTGAGAACACTGATGCCTATGCAGAACTGTTCACAGAAACCCTCTACAAGCATGTTAATAGCTCCGTAGTGGCAGCTGTACCCACCAGGAAGAAGTACAGAACTAACTCAAAACAAGCCACCCTGGTGGAATCACGAAATCAGTAAACTGTAACAGAAGGAAGAAAATTGTGGTAAAAATTTAGGAGGTGCAGCACCAAGCAGGATAAAAGCAGTCTCCTCAAACTAAATAAACAACTCAGAGGACAAATAAAGTCTACCAGAGTCAAATTTGAGGTAACTTCGGCCACCCAAGCCAAGGACGACCACAAGGCATTCTTTATCTATGTCCAAATCCTCAAAGGCAGTACACAGTTGTGTGCAGAGCTCATTGTAAATGGAGCCACCTGTACTGAGCCAAAAGATATAGCAAACTGGACGACAAAGTCAGCTCCACTTTTACCCCTCTCTCAACCTTCCTTCAGGAAGTATCAAATATAACTCTCCCTGCTTTCACTAGGGAACAGGTCCTTAATGCTCTCTCTGAGGCCAAGAACACTGCATCAGTGGGCCCAGACAGTATCCCAGGATGCCTTCTAAATAGCACATAACATGTAACACGAAACACGAACTATCAGGCCACCTGGAATTGCTGTTTAATTGTAGCCTGCTACCAGGCTTCATGCCTCATGAATGGAGAACAGCAACATGTATCCCTCTGCACACAAGTGGGCCACCTACAGACACGCAAGTCTCATTAGTCTTATATGCAAAGCCATGGAAAGAATTATCTTGAAAATTATCAATAATGATATAGTAAACCTCCAGACACTGGACCCAACCTAGTTTGGGTTTATCAATAGCAGTTCATGCCTACTCAACCTGGTAGAATTATTTGAGAAGATCATGAAAGCAATAGATGAGGGCAGAATGGTTCACACTGCCTACCTTGACCTGGCAAAGGCATTTGACACAGAATGGTTCACACTGCCTACCTTGACCTGGCAAAGGCATTTGACACAGTATGCCATTCAGGCATTGCTGGCAAACTCAAGAGGTTTGGTATAAACCCATATGTCACCTGATGGATAGCCAACTGGTTTACAGACATGATGCAGGAAGTTAAAATTGGGAAGTCCACCTCTACAAAGAGGTGGGTCAGAAGTGAAGTCCCTCTGGGATTAGTCCAAGGCCAATGTCAGTGATCTCTGGCTGACTAAATTTGCAGATGATTGCCAATTAGGAGCGGTCATTGAAACCCGCACTGACACAAATGTTCTCCAGGAAGGGCTGACACAGACAAACAACTGGTGTCAGGATCATGGACTAAAACTAAATGCCAAGAAATGCACAATAGTATCCTTTGGGAAGTCCTCCACCCCTGGTAACTTTCATATTGACAACACATCCATTAAAGTTGATCCAGTGGTCAGGGACTTGGGGGCACGCACAGGCAGTAATCTAGCCTTTGACCATCACATGTCTACAGAAATGAGGACATCATTATGTGTTGCGCAAATTATAAACAAAGGTATGGCATCATGTTCCAAGAAAATCACTGTTCCACTGTATTTGGCATTCATCAGACCTGTCATTGAGTGTGTGCCCCCTTTAGTATGTACCTAACCAGGCATATCCAGCAAATGGAAAGTCCTCACTAAAATAATACAAGGCGTAAGTAAAATGTCCTCTACAAACTGCCTCAAGGCACTATCCCTGTATTCTGTCTCCTACAGGCTGTTGAGAGGAGATCTATGCCTGGCATACAAGGTGTTGTCAGACCACACTCTGGTGGACCTCCTGCATATCAGCAAAACAAACAGGCACCAGAATTAGCTGTTCTAAAGACTTAAACCTTGTCTGTGATATAAATAGGACCCGCTAGAGAGACATATGTATCCCATAGGCTACTACGTCTCTGAAACAGGCTCCCCATCGATGAGAAGCAGAGTTCTTCCCTAGCCCAATTCAAGTATAACTTGGACAGTTTGATGGGGAACAGGAAATTCATCTCCGGCTTTGCACCTAAACTATCACCCTATTAGCTTGACAAGTCTGATCTGTAATGCCATGGAGCATGTTATTATGAATCTCATAAACAAGGACATAGGCAGTCTCCAAGCACTTGACCCCACCCAGTTTGGATTAGTCAAGGGCAGGTTTTGCCTGTTGAACCTGGTTGACTTCTTTGAGACTGTCATGAAAGGCCCTGGATGAGGAAAAGTCATTACATACAGCTTACTTTGACTTGGCCAAGGTCTTTGACCCAATCCCCCATGGGCATCATCAAAAAGCTAACACAACTTGGCATAAATCCCTATCTCGTTAGGTGGGTGGCCAGCTGGCTCACAGGCAGGACCCTCTAGGTCAAAATAGACACCTCCACCTCCGATAGCAGACCTGTCACTAGTGGAGTTCCCCAGGGATCTGTCCTGGGACCCCTACTGTTTGTCATCTACTTCTTAGATGCCCAGGCAAAGAGAAAAGGTCTGATGCTGACCAAGTTTGTGGATGACTGTTAAGTTGGGTGCTGTCATTGACTCCCCAAATGATTTTAACATACTGCAAGAGGGTCTCACAGCAACTAATGACTGGTGGCAAAGTCATGGCCTCAAGCTAAATGCAAAAAAATGCATCATACCATTCATCAACAACACAGCCCCTTCTGATAACCACATCAACGGCAACCCCCTAAACACACAACCTGTGGTGAGAGACCTGGGTACTTAGATTGATAACAATCTCACATTCGACATCATGTAGTGGCAGTGGTCAGAAAAGCCTATTACTTGGTTCATTTCATAAGTAAAGGGATTGCATTTAGAAAAAAGGAGGTTGTTACCTCTCTGTACTCCTCCCTCATTAGAGCAATGATTGAGTATAACGTCTCGTTTGGTATGTATCTCTCCAAACATCTGCACCAACTGGAAAGGCCACAGAAATATCTTACAAAGAGTATCCATGGCCTCCAACACCTGTCCTATGTGGATAGGCTCAAATCACTATCGCTTTACTCGGCATCATACAGATTGCTCAGAGGTGATCTTTGTCTCACCTACAAGGCATTCTTGGACTCTACCCTACTAGAGATGCTACTTATCTGTAAGTCTAACTCCTTTCGCATTACCCACTTGAAAGGCCTGAATCTAATATGCAGCATCAACACAACCTGCTGGAGAGACAGGTTTGTCTCCCAGAGGCTGACCCATCTCTGGAATAGACTTCCCATACACATCAGAGTACCTCGCTGACCCTCTTGAAGTGCACCTTGATGAGTGGATGGGAAGCCACAAATTTGTCCCAGAAGTTCCACCTGTGCCTCTCATTGACAAGGGCGACAGGTGCTGACTGAGGTTTCTTTTTGGGGATAAGCTGTTAGCTAGGCTTGCAAGAGCCCCAGGGCCATTAGCCTAGTAACCTCCTATGATCTAATGGACACAGGCAAGCTGTAAATGATTCATCCCCAAGGCCTCTGCTTGTAAATGTTTCATCTCCCAATCCCCTGCTTACACTTGACAAGGGTACCAAAACTTGTCAGAGATTTGGGATACATGGCTAGGATTAAAAAGGCCCTTGTGGTCATCAGCCTAGTAAACCTCTATGTACCTATAATGTGTAGTCAACAGAATTTGTGGGATGCCAGAGCCTAGAAGAGAGTTTTCAAGCAAGTGATTATGGTATTCGGAGTATGGCCATATTATTGTTTTTAAAGCATGAACATTTGCTAACATTGGTAAGACTTATTAACTAGTCACAAGAGCTTTTTTTATTTTCTCTGGAATGTCATTCCAATAGGCTGGTGTGCGTGCGGTTGGTGAAGGCTTTTTATGCAAAAACTAGCTTGAAGGGAAGTCATTCTAACTATACTTCATGGTTTAAAGAGAGTAAATGTAGTGACTTTGGAAATGTTGTTTTTAGTGGTGAGCAGTTATCATTAAGTAGTTTGTAAGTGATTGTGCTTAGAAATAGGGCAAGTTTAGCTTACACAGGAAGCCAGCTGCATTTTGCGATAGTGTGAAAGTGTTGCTCTCTGAAACTTGCTAGGTGGACAAATTTTAGAACTTATTCTCTGTAATTTGAAGTAAGCTAGTGTTGTGGTAAGGAATAAAGAGAAATGGGTAGGAATGTATTCTCCAGTCTGGGCAGAAGACCACCGGCTACTATGGCTTTCCTGACATCTGATGTTTGTAAGTTGGAGAATTTGTATGCAACTGTAGTCTGAAAAAGGACCTTGTCTTAGATTGTGTGTTTAGTGCATGTTAAATTAGGGTCTGTGATTAACCTGAGATACTTATGAGTTGATGTGATAGGCATGTCTGTCCCACAGGTGTCAGTGATGAATATGTTTTTAAGGAGTTTAAGTTAACCAAGTAGCATTAGTTTGATTTTAAAAGGTGTTTACCATCAGCTTTTTTGCATGCTGCTAGTTACAAAAGATAGAGAAGTCATATTGCAAATCTTTGTCAAGGGTATTGGTGCTATTAGATTTTGAGTCTACGTGAAAAGGACAAGGTCTGTTTGGTTGGTGACTCGTACAAAGAAAGTAATTAATATACAGTTGTCCAATAACAGAGGGACACCACAGCTTCCAAAGCAAGGTTTATTACCTGTGCAGTCCATTCAACTTGGCACAGCTCCACCACACTGGATAAAACAATCACAAATGCTCACAAAAAGAATGGAAATAAAAGTCCACAAGAACTATTGCAGCACTACACAATGGTGATAAAATCCACAAGGACAAAATTCAAGTTAAGCGTTTTCACCTAACAAAGTGTCAGGCTTCCTCAGAACAATTATTACATTATTTATATAGGTGTGCCCATTCAAAAGGACCAATAGCAGTGCTGTCAATTAACTCTGACATACATTTAAAAAAAAAAAAAAAAAAAAACGTATTTTTTTCTCAGTATGAAAATGAACACTCTTAAAAACATATATATACAGTTGTGTTTCTTGAAGGAATTCATAGTAAGTCCTGTAATCACATCACCTTTTCCACATTGAATTTCTGAAGTGCCCACCTGTCTCATTCCTCAGAGTGACCTGCTGAGTTTTCTACGAGTACTTGTATGTAGTAGCTAATACATCATCAGCATAAAGAAGGCAGTTTATTTTGAGTCATTAATGAAAAGTGAGAAAAGCAGTGGTCCTAAGACCAGACCCCGATGGACACCTGAGTGTCTCCCCAGTTGTGGATTGCATACCTGCACCCATAACTATGAATGTTCTTCCTATACGATAGTTACTAAACCAAAGTATGAGTTCTGAGAAAAAACCTGCTGCATACATTTCATTAAGGAGCACTAAGTGGTCACTGTTTTAGAGGTATGTTTCATATTGAGAAAGATGGCAGCTGTTAAAAGGTTCTGATTCGTACTATTGCAAATAGCTTGGTATGGAAATATAGTGTGGTCTGGGTATTGTATTTTGGTGGGAAGCCATGTTTTTGGTCTGTGAAAATATCATATTTAAAGGTACATACCAAGACCTGGCAATAGTTTCTCAAAGATTTTTGTAATCAAACAAAGTTTAGTGATTTGACAATTGTCTGCTGCCGAGGCAGGAGATGATATATTGCGGGAATACGATTGTTAATGCATGTTTAAAGGTGTGTGTGTGTGGGGGGGGGTAGTGCCAGATGTGAGAGAGGTTCTAAATGAATGCTATTGGACTGCTAAGTACTTTACTTCCAGTCATTAGTGTTTTGAAAAGTATTGTGTAGAATTTAGAATTTTAGCTACAGTCCACATTATCAAGTAAGCCCTTGACTGAAGTCCTAAGGTATTTTCAAGTCCTAAGGTATTTTCTTGAAGTAAAAGAAGTGCATATTGCAAATACCTGTGTAATGTACTTGCAGGATCGTGTGGTTGGATATTATGGAAAATTGCTGTGTTAAGACTGTGTGTACGGGGTATATTGTTTTTAATATTTTCTATAATTTTGTGCTATATTTTCCCTTCAGTCGGGAGTGTTGGGGATACTTTGTTGCAGATGTAGTGGATATTATTTCAGAATTGTTTTGGCTGTTTTATTATCATTGTTTTTTTTTTTTTTTTCCTGGAGGTCCCTAAAATAGGTAACTTTGTGAGTGTTAATACCGAGTCTGGCTTCTTTATGTAATTTGAGGTATCCATTTTATTTACTGTTATTGGTATGATCAGCTTTCCAAGTAGTATATTTCATTTTGATCATTTTCTTCAATTCAGGTGAAAGCGAGGGGACATATAGACCTCTAAATCTAATAAGAGCCTATACTGAATAGGAGCAATAAGATCGACAATGATTAAGTAAGCTGATAATAATGTCATTACAGCTGAATTAGACACCCCTAGTGACAACAGTCTTCAACCTAGCATTATGGACAGTTGGACTACCCTTGTTTCTCCTGCCAACATTGCTGACTTGGATCTCAAGGCATTGTAGCAATTGCCTGATGTACACAGACACCCCTCTACTAATAACACACTGTAGTAGAGAGTGTGAGGGATGTATTTACACCAAGAATCTAGAATTGATGCAATCTCTCACTAAAAACAGTAACACGGAGAAGGTTGTCAACTCATACGTATGCTTGACAGTACCACTACTCATACACATGGAATGCATCAAACATTTAAATCCACATATGTGGAGGTTCTCTCGAAAAACTTACTGAAACACCAGAGCCCTCCAAAATATGACTGCTTCAACTAACACAGTGATCACACTACCCGTGATACATGGCATCACTAATGTCTCACTCACCAAGCCAGTAAGGCGTAACACTCAAACAAATTTTCTTGTCATTGAAGACTCAATAGTGAGACACACGGTTGTCCCACTCACCAGGTTAGACAAGGAGAAAGTCATGGACAGCTGCTTGTCCTGTGCCAGGATTTGTCAGATCATGCGTGCACTTAGGTCTCTCAGCAACAAGTACCATTATGACCATCATAGTTAATGTTGGTGTGAATTACCTGGGACTTACCTAACTGGACTACATGGAGAGACATGGTTGAGCTCTCTGAGTGTGTGTCCCAGGCAGGTATGGCCCTAGCATTGAACAGCATACTACCCTCACCTGTCAGTGTTCTGTGGCTGATTAAATAGGCAGATGATTGCAAATTAGGAGATGTAATTGAATCTCACACTTAAACAAATGTCTTCCTTGAAGGGCTGTCACAGACAAACAACTGGTGTTAGAGCCATGGACTAAAACTAAATGCCAAGAAATGCACAATAGTATTCTCTGGGAAGTCATTCATCCCTGGTAACTATCATATTGACAACACACCCCTTAGAGTTGACCCAATAGTCAGGGACTTGGGGACACACACAGATGGTAATCTAGCCTTTGACCATCACGTGCATTCATCAGACCTATCATTGAATACAGTACACCCTTTGGTATGTACTTAACCAGGCATATCCAACAGCTGGACCATCCATAGAGGTTCCTCACTAATAGAATACAGGATGCAAGTAAAATGTCCTATGCAGACTGCCTTGAAGGCCCTATCCTTGTATCCCTCTCCTACAGGCTTTTGAGGGGCGATCTATGCTTTGCATACAGGGCATTGTCAGACCCCACTCTGATGGACCTTCTGCATATCCACAAAACAAACAGCACCAAAATTACCCATTCTAAAGACTTTAAACCTTGCCTGTGATATAAATAGGGCTTGCTGGAGAGATGAGTATGTATCCCAGAGACTACCCTGTCTCTGGAACAGGCTCCCCATCCATGTGAAGCAGTTCCTCCCTAACCCAATTCTAGTGCAACTTGGACAATTGGGTGGGAAAACAGAAATTCATCCCTATGTCTCTAATGAACACAGGTAACCTGTAAATGGTACATCCCCCCGGCCCATGCTGTCACTTATCAAGGGTATCAGAACAGAACTTGTCAGAGATTTCGGATGCATGGCTAGGCTTAAAAAGGCCCTTGCCATCATTAGCCAGTAAACATCAATGAACCTAGAATGATGCCACAGTATAAACAAACAACGATTGATTTCAATAATTGGCTCAGTTTTGGTACCATTCAAAAGGTATCCAGTTCCTGTCAGCCTGGGAAACCGTGGTCGACAAACCTCGCTTCTTTTAAAAAGCAATAGATGAAACACGGAATTCCGTTAAACCTCGGTACAAATACCAGACTACAGTTCAAAGCAAGGAATGTTTTTTTAATAAAGTGTGCAATTTTAAATATCCACTTTTCATCAGGTAAAACTTCACTCGACTTCTTCAAATAAAACCAACAATTCAAAAAGCAACTCCATCAGTAACTGTCTTAATATAAAGTACTACTGATCCACATTGGATAATTACATTTTAAAGTCACCGTACAAGCAGTTATTCATGTTTACTTTTAAATTGAATCATTATCTTAAAATAAATAAAGTATATATGTATGCGTCACAAAAAATATTTTTACAAAAGCACAAGAAGCTATAATGAAGTAAAATAAAACCTCAATAATTAAATATTAGATATTAAAATTTAATTGTACAAGTCACAACTGAATTTAATATACCACAAACTATATAGGTAAATAGAGAAATGTATCGTTTCCTAAAACCATATAAATACAAAAAATATATAATAAAAATACTATCAACTATAAACTTGAATATTTATATAACTGTCACATCTGACTTAATAGGAACATCCTACTGGTATAAACCACCTAAAACCTACATAAAAAATCTATGTGTATATATATATCAACTAAAAGTGGAAATAGATCCACGTAACTCCAATGTGCCCTGTTACCTGGCCAAATTTTTCAATCTAAGAATGCACAAAAGTGGAACCTTTCGCTAAGTTCAATCATGTCCTCACTAATAAAAGTATCTGAGTAGTTAAAAATTTTAAAGTCCATAGATGAATTATTCAAAATAATACATTTACCACCACCCTGTATACCTGGCTACATGTTCAACCTGCCAAGCTTTCTATGTCGGTAAAACCGACAGAAATCTGTGCGAAAGACTGAATGAACATCTATATTGTATAAATAAATATAAATTAGAAAATGCACTAGTCAGGCATATTTCAGAGAACAAGGGACACAAGTTCAAATTTAGGGTGCTACAACAACTTAAGAAGGACATCAGAGGTGGACCTGAGTCGTTGAAATTAGAAAGGTGCGAGTGATTATGGCAATTGAGAACTAATGCCCGTTATTTCCCGGGCATTAATGAGATGAGTTCGATAATGTGCATTCTTAGATTGAAAAATTTGGCCAGGTAACAGGGCATGTTGGATTCACGTGGATCTATTTCCACTTTTAGTTTATATATATATATATATATATATATATATATATATATATATATATATATATATATATATATACACATACATTTCTTATGTAGGTTTTAGGTGGTTTATACCAGTAGGATGTTCTTATTAAGTCAGATGTGACAGTTATATAAATATTCAAGTTTATAGTTGATAGTATTTTTATTATATATTTTTTTTTGTATTTATATGGTTTTAGGAAACGATACATTTCTCTATTTACCTATATAGTTCGTGTTATATTAAATTCAGTTGTGAGTTGTACAATTAAATTCTAATATCTAATATTTAATTATTGAGGTTTTATTTTACTTCATTATAGCTTCTTGTGTTTTTGTAAAAATATTTTTTGTGACACATACATATATACTTTATTTATTTTAAGATAATGATTCAATTTAAAAGTAAACATGAATAACTGCTTGTACTGTGACTTTAAAATGTAATTATCCAATGTGGATCAGGAGTACTTTATATTAAGGCAGTTACTGATGGAGTTGCTTTTTGAATTATTTTTATCTGAAGAAGTCGAGTGAATTTTTACCTGACGAAAAGTGGATATTTAAAATTGCACACTTAATTAAAAAACATTCCTTGCTTTGAACTGCAGTCTGGTGTTTGTACTGAGGTTTAACAGAGTTCTGTGATTCATCTATTGCTTTTTAACGGTTGATTTTTTTGGTTCTTTGGTTTGTTAAACCTCGCTTCTTTGCCAGAGACAGTTTGCACCTGGCACCTCTAGGCTTTCGACTGCTGACAAATTCTTGTCTCCCCCATAGTGCCTTTTTTTAGGCAAGGTCTCGAAAACAACATTCATCATCATCTTTCTGCTGTTCCCGTTAGGGGTCGCCACAGCAGATCACCTGTTTCCATTTCTTCCTGTCTTCTGCATCTTGCTCTGTCACACCAACCACCTGCATGTCCTCTCTCACCACATCCATAAACCTTATCTTAGGCCTTCCTCTTTTCCTGTTACCTGGTAGCTTCATCCTTAGCATCTTTTTCCCAATATACTCAGCATCCCTCCTCAGCACATGTCCAAACCAATGTAATCATGCCTCTCTGGCTTTGTCTCCAAACCTTCCAACCTGGGCTGACCCTCTAATATACTTATTCCTAATCCTGTCCACCCTTGTCACACCCAGTGCAAATCTTATCTTTAATTCTGCCACATCCAGCTCAAACTTCTGCCTTTTTGTCAATGCCATGGTCTCCAACCCATATAACATAGCTGGTCTCTCTACCCTCTTGTAGACCTTCCCTTTCACTCTTACAGGTACTCGTCTGTCACAAATCACTCCTGACACTCTTCTCCACCCACTCCATCCTGCCTGTACTCTCTTCTTCACCTCTCTTCCACACTCACCGTTACACTGAACTATTGACCCCAAGTATTTAAACTCATCCACCTTCGCCACCTCTACTCCTTGCATCCTCACCATTCCTCTATCCTCCCTCTCATTCACACACATATATTCTGTCTTATTCATGCTGACCTTCATTCCTCTTCTCTCTAGAGCATATCTCCATCTCTCCAGGGTTTCCTCCACCTGTTTGCTACTCTCACTACAGATCACAATGTCCTCTGCAAACATCATAGTCCACGAGGACTCCTGTCTGATCTCGTCTGTCAACCTGTCCATCACCATTGCAAATAAAAAAGGGCTCAGAGCTGATCTTTGGTGTAACCCCACCTCCACCTTAAATGCATCCGTCACTCCCACCGCAGACCTCACCGCTGTCACACTACCCTCATACATATCCTGTACCACTCTTACATACTTCTGTGGCACTCCTGACTTCCTCATACAATACCACAACTTCTCTCTAGGCACCCTGTCGTATGCTTTCTCTAAGTCTACAAAAACACAATGCAACTCCTTCTGACATTCTCTGTACTTTTCCATCAACACTCTCAGAGCAAACATCGCATCTGTAGTGCTCTTTCCCGGCATGAAACCATACTGCTGATCACTAATCATCACGTCCCTTCTTAAACTTGCTTCCACTACTCTTTCCCACAACTTCATGCTGTGACTGATTAATTTAATCCCCCTGTAGTTACTACAGCTCTGTACATCACCCTTATATTTAAAAATCAATACCAAAGCAATTTTTCTCCATTCCTCAGGCATCCTCTCACTTTCCAAGATTTCATTAAACAATTTGGTTAAAAACTCCACTGCCATTTCACCTAAACACCTCCATGCTTCCACAGATATGTCATCTGGGCCAACAGCCTTTCCATTCTTCATTCTCTTCATGGCTATCCTTACTTCCTCCTTGCTAATCCATTGTACTTCATGATTCACTATCCCTACATCATCCAACCTTCTCTCCCTCTCATTCTCTTCATTCATCAACCCCTCAAAGTACTCTTTCCATCTCCTCAACACAGTCTCCTCGCTTGTATGTTTCCCTCATTATCCTTTATCACCTTTACCTGCTGCACATCTTTCCTAGCTCGGTCCCTCTTATCTAGCCAATCGGTACAGGTCCTTTTCTCCCTCCTTAGTGTCCAACCTTTCATACAACTCTTCATATGCCTTATCCTTAGCCACCTCTCTCTTTGCCATGCACCTCATCTCCTTATACTCCTGTCTTCTTTCTTCATCTCTCTGACAATCCCACTTCTTCTTTGCCAACCTCTTTCTCTGTATACTCTCCTGTACTTCCTCATTCCATCACCATGTCTCCTTGTCCTTCCTCTGTCCAGATGTGATACCAAGCACCTTTCTAGCCGTCTCCCTTACTAGCTCTGCTGTAGTTACCCAGCTATTTGGTAACTCCTCACTGCCACCCAGTGCCTGTCTTAACTCATCCCTGAACTCCACCTCACAATTACCCTTTTTTCAATTTCCACCATTCGATCCTTGGTGCTGCCCTCACACTCCTCCTCCTCCTCTTAATCACCAATGTCATCCTACAAACCACCATACTATGCTGCCTAACTACACTTTCTCCGGTCACCACTTTACAGTCTCCAATCTCCTTCAAACTGGCCCTCCTACATAAGATATAATCCACCTGTGTGCATCTTCCTCCACTCTTGTATGTCACCCTATGCTCCTCCCTCTTGTAAAAATACGTATTTATCACAGCCATGTCCATCCTTTTCGCAAAATCTCAAAAACAACATTACCAACATGAAATTAACCAGAACAAAATAAGGGTCATGCTGCTATATGGTAAGAGCTTAAACCACAAACTGCATTCTCTGGAAGCACTTGTATCACTAGAAGATGTAGATGCCTGTGCAGTCACCAAAACCTTGTTCAAGACCTTAGAGTACCCCAGCCTTACAAGGCTACAATGCCTTCCACACCTTTAGACCACAAAATGAACATGCGAAGACCAAAGGAGTTGGTGTTTCAGTCTATATTAGAGATAAATTCACCTCCAGTATAGTTAAACCGGACAACTCCATGGAGTTACTCCAGGTCAAGGTTACTGTGGGCAAGACCCCCATTCAAGTCATAGCTAGTTATAGATCCCCCTCCATGGGTCACGACATCCACGAAGCCTAATTGACCAAACTGGAGACTAACCAAATTTTACCAAACACACTGGTTACGGGGGGATTTCAACTATCCCACCATCAACTGGGAAACCTATGCTAGCGCAAAAATTCCTTGACTTTGTTAATTCAAATGCCCTTGAACAAATTGCCCATACCCTGACAAGGGGAACCAACATTCTGGATCTGGTCCTTGCCAGCATGTCAAACATGAACGGCTGCAACTGTCAGACCCTCATTAGTTAAAACTGACCACAAATAAGTCACTTTTGAGCTGGCACTAACACCAGAACTCACAGAGGATGAAATCAGACTAAAAAAACTTCACCAAGGCAAACCATACTCTCCTAGTTGAAGGTATAAATGCATTCCAAACACCACCCCAAGCTGGAAGTGGTAACTACCCCTAAGTTTACACTAAAGCCCTGTACAATCACTTGCATGAGTGTATGAACTCGGCTGTATCAGAAAGAATCAAAGCCAGAGCCCCAAGTAAAAACAGGCTGCCATGATGGACATCCAGCATCAACAAACTTTACAATAAATGCAAAAAGTTGATGTCCAAGAAAACAAAGGCAAGGCCCCAACAGTGGAAAAGCACCCTCCTCAACCCCAATGGGCAAATAAGACAACTTGTCAAATCCTCCAAGGGTTCCTTTGAGAGAAACTTAGCAAGTGCAGCCAAGGATAACCATAAGGCCTTTTACAGCTATGTACGTAACCTAAAGTGTAGAACCCAAGCATGTGCAGAGCTAGTGTCCAACAGTATCACACACAGTGCCCCACAGAAATAGCAAACCTAGTTGATAGGTTTGGTGAAAATTTCATTCCCTTATCCCCTCCTAACTTGCAACAAACCTTCCCCCCACCCTACATGTCTAAAGAGCAGGTCCACAAAGCCTTACCAAAGGCAAAAAAAAAAAAAAAACAGCCTCGATGGGGCCAGATGACATCCCAGGCTGTCTTCTAAATAGGCTAAAACTTGAGCTAGCATCACCACTTAAGCACCCCTTTTAATCATAGCCTAACCACAGGCTTTGTTCTTTCCTGCAGAATGGAGAACAGCAACAGTTATTCACCACCACAGAGGTGGCCTAACAACAGACCCAGGGAATTACAAACCCATAAGCCTGACCAACTTCATCTGTAAGGCCATGGAACATAACATTATGGACCTCATAAATAAAGACAAAGGTGGCCTCCAAACCCTGGATCCTACCCAATTCTGCTTTGTGAAAGGCAGATCCTGCTTGTTAAATCTGGTGGATTTTTTTGAAAATGTGACCAAGGCCATTAACTAGACTAAATCTGTGCATACAGCATACCTCGACCTGACAAAGACTTTTAAACACAATCCCACATTCAGGCATTCTTGATAATATTAGCAAACTGAATGTAACCCCCTTCATTGTAAGATGGGTTGCCAACTGTCTCACAAACTGGACACACACAATCAAAGTTGGTGACTCCACATCAACCGGCAGACCTGTTACCAGTGGGGTGCCACAGGGGTCTGTGCTGGGCCCCTTATTGTTTGGTACATACTTCTCAGAAGTTCATGTTAAAACTAAGGATGTTCATCGTGTTTCACTGTTGCAGTCATTTCACTTGGGTTATCCTGCTGGCAGGCTACCCGCAGTCGGCCTGAATTCCAAAGTCCTGGTCTGGCATCAGTTGCTGTCGCCTCTTCCCTTACGTCAGTGCGCCAGAGGTATAAAAGATGCAGCCAATGCCATTTTCTTCAGTCTTTCTTGCTGTGCGGTGCCCGAAGCAAAAACAGTTCACAAGTGCCGATCGGCCGACTCCTGAGATTTTCGAAATTGAATTTCAGATCCGAAGTCTTCTATAAAGCTAAGTACCCCATTGAGGAAACTTTTTTCTTGCTCCAGACCGATGTCAGAAAAAGTTAATAATTGTATTTCTTGTGGGAAGCAAATACCTCATAAGGATTTTCATTCTTACTGTATTCCTTGCCTAGGCCGTGACCACGACGTTGCTAGTTGTAGGTTTTGTGCTAGATTTAACCAACACACTATTAAGCGTCGGTACGATTTTGCTTTTCATTACTTTGGCTGAAGGTTTAACTATATAATGCCGTCAGAACAACCGACGACCGTAATTCATAAAAAGCGCAAGGAGAAAGAAAAGGACAGGCATCCGAGGTCCAAAACCGACTAAGCCTCTTCCAGGCCAGTTGCCGTTTCGCCGGTGCTCAGTGTGGCGCTTTCGCAGCCCCTGACTCCCGCTACCTCAGAGTCACAGGCCGCCTCCGACTCCCATGTGGAGACAACTAGGCCTCTGGATACTCAAGGTATTGGCCCTTCGGCGTTGTGGCTGACCAAGATTGCATACGACTGCAAACTAAGTGCAATCATTGAATCCCCAAATGATGTTGGTATACTGCAGGAGGGTTTCATGCAGACCAATGACTTGTGTATTAGTCACAGTCTCAAACTGAATGCAGAGAAATGCATCATCATTCCCTTCAGCACAAGCAATGTTCCCTCACATTATCAAGTCAACAACAATACCCTAAGTACCCATGGAAGTGGTAAGGGACCTGGGATCACAAGATGACTGTGACCTTAACTTCGACTACCATGAGTCTACTATAGTAAGGAAAGCTTTCTACGTAGCACACTTGTTAGTAAGGCATCACCTTGAGAGCAAAAGAAGTTATAACCACCCTATACTTGGCACTTATCCAGCCCATAATTGAGTATAACATCCTGTTTGACATGTACCATACTAAGCATCTGCACCAGTTAGAGAGACCTCAGAGATTTCTAACAAAGATCAAGGGGCACAAGAATGTGACTTACACAGACTGACTAAAGTCCCTGTCACTATACTCCGTATCATGTAGACTTCTTAGGGGAGACTTATACCTGGCCTACAGAGCAATCCAAGACCCAAACCTAATGAACTTCCTGCATATCCTTAAATCAAACTGGACTAGGGCTACCCACTCCAGGGACCTAAATATGGCCTGCAACTTAAGTAGAACATTCTGGATTGACAGATTTATCTCCCACTGACTGTCACATTTTTGGAACAGGCTACTTATTCATATGAAACAGAGCATCTCTATGACACTGTTCAAGAGAATCCTGGATGAGTGGCTGTGGCACTGTATATTCTTACTGGAAATAGAGCCCACAATCCTTCTAGACTTGGGTAGTTATCACGGTCACTCATCTGGTGAGGATAAAACAGGCGAACATTCACAGTTTCAGTTCAAGCAGCTTTATTGCACACAAACACATCACAAATGAGGCTTTGTAACTTTAAGTTAAATAAACTTATAAACAGACAGTCTACCACACTCATACATGTTGACACACTGGCTGTTCTCTCTAAATGACACTGCAGCCTGCACGTGCTCAGTATTTATATGCACGTGTTACATCTGGAAATGTTACTTAAAGGTACATACACACGCTGATCTTCATACTCCCTCTTTGAGAAATAGTCTTTATACGAAATTACAATATTCAATGACATGCAATTTACAGAAATGATCTTTTGACATGTAATTATACAAAACTAATTCTTTGACATGCAGTCATACAAAGGTAGACACATATAAAACAATCCTGTCCAGGTTGATGTGTATTTTACACTAGGTCTAGAAGTATGACCTGACTGAAACATAAAAGTCGGAATTGGATTTGGCAATGGGGACTGTCTTTAAGGAATGTTCAACTTTGGGGACATCAGGAATGGGAATGAATACTGTGACATGCTCTTTGGTATGAACATTTGTCAGGGTTGCTCTGAGATCTAGAGTCTGTATCACAGGTACAATGCTCTGTGATATCATTTTTGATAATGGATGAAGATGTCTGCAGTTTCTCCTGTACTCTATACCCTCAGATTTCACCAAGTAGAATCTCAGCTCTGTAAATATACCTCTCACTTTATCAATTCAATCAAAGCCTTTCGCCGTTTGCATCCTCACTGTCTCCCCTTTTAACGAACAAAGAAATCTACTCATTTTATCACAGCTGGACTTCTGGAATGAACGGTGCTTTAACAGTTGGGCTTTGCTTGCTCAGTTGTTTTTAGCATTAGGCACCAACAAACTAGAACTGATAGGCAAGGTTGTTCTGGTTTGCCTAGATAGAAGTCTCTGATCAGGTGAGCCAAGTAGGTTGTCACAGGGTATATTTCTGAGATTAAGTAAATTCAAGAAGTTATCTGTATTGTCATGCTTTGACCTCTCCAGTAATTGCTTTGCATTCTGTACTGCACATTCAGCAAGGCTGTTTGACTGTGGATGTTCAGGACTGCTAATAAAATGGATAAAGTCCCACTTGTTAGCAAATCTCTGAAATAATTGACTGGTAAACTGAGAACCATTGTCAGAAATAACTTTGTGTGTACTAGCTGGACTGAGAAATAATGTTTCATCTTAGTAATAACAGCACTGGATGTTAGGTTAATTAACAAATCGATCTCAAAGCAGTTTGAATAAGAGTCTACCAACACTAAGTAATGTTAACTGTTCCACTCAAGTATGTCAATTGCTATGGTTGACCAAGGTAGTTCAGGAATTTGGCTTAGCTGTAGTGGCTCTTTTTGCAAATGTGGCTTAGTACTTTTGCACACTGAACAAGAAGAAAACATTTTATGTCTTTTGCTAGAGAAGGCCAAAATACTAGTCCTATCATCCTTCTTTTGGTAGAATCGGAACCTGGGTAGCTACGATGCAAAATTTGAATGTATTCACATTGTAAGGAAGTAGGAACAACAACTTTTGAAAATGATACCATCGTCCATCAGCATCTTGTCTCTGTATGGAAAGTAAGGTTGTACTTCTGGTGGTACACAGGATTGCTTTGACGGCCATCCTACACCAATAAAGTGGTTAAGCTTTTGCACAATTGTATCGGTGTCTGTATGATCTCTCAGCTCATCAACTTCCATGACATCAAAGTCAAAATTCTCTGCATCAAGCTGTTCCGTGATATTTCTAGGCGATCTGGATAAAGAAGTTTACCTTTTGTATAGATCATTTTGAAATCATACTTTTGCAATTTGAGCATCATTCTTTGTAGTCTTGCCGGAGCTGAATGCATAGGCTTCTTTAAAATAGTGACTAGAGGTTGATGGTCAGTTTCTGTCTGGATTGCTCAGTTGTAAATATAATCATGGAACTTTGAACATGCAAAAACAATTGCCAAACGTTCTGTCTCAATTTGAGCATATTGTATCTCAGTTTGGGTAAGAGTTCTAGATGCACTGGCAGCATGTCTGCCTTCCTGAAGAATAACTGCACCAAGACTGAACTTTGAAGCACCACAGGAAAGAACTACTGGTTTGTGGACATCATAGTATCTTAATGTAGGCAGGTTAGCGGTTTGCTGTTTGAGGTTATGAAATGCTCTCTGGTGGTGTTCTAACAATGACTATGCAGTATTTTTGCATGTCAAGTTCTCTCAAAGGCACTGTTAACTCACTAAAGTCAGGGATAAATTTGCTCAAATAGTTAACCATAATACTGCGGTGGTGCTGCGTAGCGTTGTCGCCTCACAGCAAGACATTGTGCCGTTCGATTCTCAGCTAGAGCGTCTTCTGTGTGGAGACATGTGTGCATGGGCGTACCTTCGTTGAAGGTTGTGCGTCAGGGCTGGCAAACTTGGCACGTAAAAATCTACTGCCAATCATTAGCGGACCAGAGTTCCGCTGTGGCGACCCCTAACTGGGAAAAGCCAAAAGACACAAACAAACCAAGAAAATGCTGTAAGGCTTGGACATTGGAGCAGGCATCTCAAGAATGGCTGCTTGTTTAGAAGGATCTGGTCATAAGTCTGTACTAGTAAATACATGACCTACATAAGTAACTTCTGGTAGTCTCAGTTTGCACTTCAGAGGATTGAGCTTTAAGTTCACTTCACACACACTGTCCAGAACTTTACTGGGGTTTCTGTCATGCTCTGCTTCACCATTACCTCCAACCAGTAAGTCATCAACTGTTATTGCATATGGGTAGCCTGAAAAAATTTGCTTCATTGCACATTGAAATAATTAACTGGCAGATTTTATTCCAAAAGGCATCCTGAGGAATCTGTATCTACCAAATGGGGGTACTGAATGTAGTCAGTAGTGAAGATTTGCAGTCAAGCATTACTTGCCAAAATGAACTCTCTGCATCTAAGAGAGAAAAAAACAGTGGCATTTGGCATGATGGTTGCAGTTTCCTCGACTGTATGCATAGGATGATGAAGTCTCTTTAATGCCTTGTTCAAGTATCTTGGGTCAGTGCATATTCTGATCTTATCTGAATTTTTCTTATGAGTAGTTACCATGGAAGTACACCCACTTGGTTCTGTGACTGGATTACACCTTGCTGCACCATTTTGTATAACTGAACCTTGACTTTGTCCTGCATAGCTATTAGAAGTCTTCTTGCTGGTCTATCCATTGGACTGACCTCTGGGTCTACTTTCATGGAGTACACAACTGGAAGTTTGCCTAGCTTGACATCGAAAACATGAGCATACTTTTGAGAAAATAACATCAGTAAAGCTAGAACTGGGACATGTGCTTACATGATGGACTTCTTTGGTAAAAGAAAGCAGTTTTATTCTCAAACTGTTTCTGAGACCTAATAATGAATAAACAGATCTTTGGACAACAAAAAATTGCAAGCTGTAACTATTTGTTAATTTTTATTTATTACATTTGTTTACTGGGAATGTGTGACTGGGCCAGAAGCCAATTTTCAGTGGAGACTTGGGGAGGAAAGCTCTAGTTATACAGCTTACAGTTACAGAAACTAATAATACTAAACATAATAACAAAATGGCAGAAAATACTGCTAGTGAAACTAGTGTTACTACAATACTAAGAGTATTGGCAAAAAATTATTGTGTATGAGCCATAGTAACAGTGTAATTAAATTGGCAATATAAATTACTGTCAAAGACAAATACAGCAGCAGGTAACAGAATGCATGGATATACAGTGAATTAGGAGACCATATTGTATACAGGATATATAACAGTGGTAGATGTGGTTACAGATGTAAGATTAATAAGATTGTCTAGGACCTCCATCTAAATCTAGCTGCTGACAGAAAACTGAAGAAATTAGCTAGGTGGTAAGAACAGAAGCCAGGGGTTAAGCGCTAGAGATAAGGAGGAGTAGAAATAAGAGATATAGTCTGTGAGTGGGTAAGACGTAAATAACACACCCCTCCACACCAGGAAACTATGAAAAAAGCTTTACTGGTGTATCTGATACCTCTGCTTATGCCTTCAAGGAATATTTTCCACACAGACCAGGGGAAGGCAGATGAGTCTGTATTTTAGCAACAAGGATCAAGCGGTATGAGACTCATACATTTCCTCTGGGGAAACCGCTTCAAGTAGTAAAAAGAGCGTTTCCTTCGAAGACCTAAACAACAAAACCATGGACTCCACGCTGGATAAAGGGACTTCAGAGACTTCTAGAGGCTGATGGAGAAGATGGCAGGGGAATTTGAACTCCAGAAATAGTAGTGGTGGCAAAAAACACAGAAATAGAAGGAGGAGAAATTAATGTACGGAAGAAAGACTTATGTCAAGTGGTGGAAGAGGTAACTACCTCTTTGGATATTGGACTATGTAATAATGTGGCCAATTTAAAGATTGTAAATTTGTCCAATTTGACTTTAAACCAGGATATTATCTCACTGTTGGATAAAGGGGTAAAATTTACCTCACGCATGTCCCTAGCCTTGCTAATTTGATTCTGGAGGTAACCCTCTTCTGCCGTAAGTTGCATTTAAGGGCATTTTTTGATAGTAAGAAAAGTGGGTTAAACCAGGAAAATGTGGAAAATGTTACAATAAATGGTGAAAATTCTGATGATGACAATAGTGTGTTTGTGGAAGATTCTTTGTTAAAGATGTCCATTTATGACTATGGAGATGATGAAGCTCTCGACAGTAGTTTGATGGGGGACTCTTCATGTGACAGCAATGCATTTTTTAACACGGGCTATGGTAAATTGAATTTACCTCATGTACCATATGACAGTCCCTTTATGCCCCTTAAATTATCTGCAAATATCTGTATTTTTGAAAATGTGTTGTCAACAAGTCGAAATAGAATATCAAAACTTTAAGAGGAGCAGCAAACAGTTTAATTTATCTACAGTGCAATGGGAGGCACTACAACATCTTAGAGTGACCATAGATACACATTCATACAGGCAGATAAGGGAGGCAATTGGGTGGTTATGACTAAACTACAATACAACAATATGGCCATGGTCCTACTGGAGGATACTACAGTATATGAGGTAATGCCCTACAATCTGTTTAAGGAGTACAATCAGTCTCTTCTGGAAATTTTGGAAATGGGAAAGATTGGGTTTCCTGTGTGCTATGGATGTCAAGAAACTATACATAAAAAACCCCATAGATGCTGTGTTTAAGGTGATACCTAAGATACACAAAAATATCCAGAATCCACCAGGGAGACTCCTAGTGTAGGGGAGTGTACCAAAAGAATTGGGCATGTTTTTAGATGAGCAACTTAAAGGGCATTTGGAGAAAATCATGTCGCACATTAAAAATGGAAAGGAGTTAGCAGATACTGTAGGAGGTATGAAATGGTCCCAGGACTACTACTAGGCCCGTGTAGATGTCAAATCCTTGTACACAAACATCAAAAATAAATGGGGGTTGGAGGCAGTAAGATTTATGTTGGGGGAAGGTCCATCTACTGATTTTTTTGATACTATTGTTGGAATTCTCCCTTACTCATAACTGCTTTAGTTTTGATAACAAATATTTCCTACAGAAGGATGGGACAACCATGGGGGCATCATATGCCCCTGTGTATGCAATCCTGTTTATGAATTATTTTGTATATGTGTATAACTGCATTTTACAAACACAGAGTTATACTGTTTAAGAGATACATATATGATCTATTTATTTGTAAGGGTGAAGTGGAGGAATTTCATGATTTCATACAGGATTTGCAGGACAACCATTTTGGATTGAAATTTACATTTAGTACCAGTAGAGAGGTTGCACAATATTTGGATCTGGAGTTTTTTGCGGGCAAAGAGTACACAGTACAGTTCAAACCTTTTTCCAAAGCTACTGCAGTTAATAATTTCCTTAGTATCAAAAACACAGATGAGACTCGCCACAGCAGAAATATAAAAATAAATCCTTTAATGACTGCAATAGATAGTAAGAACTTTCACGTCCACATGACACTTCTTCAGACTTCAATAACTACACTAAAGCACATCCATTTAAATAGTACTACCTATAAATTTAACACAACCACATTAAATCCATTTACAAATTAACTGAGCTAATTAAGACATTTAAAGACATATACACTTTGGAACCAACAAATGAGAAATCCTGTGTATTCATATACATATGTCTAAATAATAAATATATATATATATATATATATATATATATATATATATACACACACACACATATATATACATACAATATCCACACAAACCCAAATGTCTTGCGTATATATAAAAAAAACAATATGAGCAGATGGTAGCAACTAGAACACGTTCGTCAGTACAGCATTTAAATTCCAGCATTGCAAATTCAATAAATCCACTTGTTGCGTGCACAAACAACAGATTTTAATTAAACGACACAAGAACAAACAAACGTTTGGTCCACCCTTGTCCGCTGGTTTTATCACTATATCAACATTGTTCTTAAGTTTATTAAGTGCCTGCAACTCCGCATTGGACGCATTTGTTTCGATTTGTCCTGAATTAAAACTTAAATCATTGTAAACAGTGTTTTCAAATGCTTTTACAAAAACATCAACATTACTGGGTAACTGTGGCAAAAAAGAACTTTTCTTTTTAATTAACATTTCATTAGTCTCATTCATACCTAAAGACATTTTTAGAGCTAAATTTCTAGCAAACATACACACAGAAATAATAGCTTCACTTACATCTATGTTATCAGTCAATATGAATCCAAGTCCTTTATTCAAAAGTCCAGATTCTATTTCCGATAAAACATATTTCGAAATGTTCCATACTATGTTCTTTGTGTCCACATCTTCTTTATTGTACACACTTGCTGAGAGGGTGCTTCCTTCCGTTTCTGGCCCCTCTGATTGTCCAAATCCACAGACTTCTTTCTGCCTCCTCTTATAGGTAGTGGAAAAACCGGATACTGTTGCAATGGCCCCCCTTCCGCCAGCAATTGTCTCCTCACATCTGTACGACCTCGTTTATTTGCATCATCCTTCTCTTCATTATTGACTATGACTTCCATTGGAGTTGAATAAACTGAACCTGCGGCTTGTGGAGAAGTCAAGACGTTAGGATTTACTGTGACAGTAGGGTCTATAGTTGCTCCTAATTCACTCTGCAATATGTTGCCTGTTCTATTGGAGCGCTGTCCTGCTATCTCTTTTGTATTGGTTCTAGCATCCCTGCTGGCCACTACATTATGCTCCCCTGTGCCTTGCTTCCTCTCTGGGCGTTGTACTGCAATCAATCCTTCATCCCCTTCATTCTCCTTGGGCCACGTGAATACATTCTGTTTTTTGAAATCATCCATGTCCCTGGAAATTTTTCTCTTTTTATATTCAAGCAGTCTTTTTTCGTATCTCTGAACTTTCTCACTACCGTTGCTACCGGCGGACAAGGGTGGACCAAACGTTTGTTTGTTCTTGTGTTGTTTAATTAAAATCTGTTGTTTGTGCACGCAACAAGTGGATTTATTGAATTTGCAACGCTGGAATTTAAATGCTGTACTGACGAACGTGTTCTAGTTGCTACCATCTGCTCATATTGTTTTTTTTATATATACGTAAGACATTTGGGTTTGTGTGGATATTGTATATAACTTTTTGGCATGGAGGAAGCAGTACCAGTAGCGACGACAGGTCCCAGAGAATGAGTCTTGGATGCATATACATATAAATTCAAATGTTTGCAATGCCAGTGCTTCCATTTGGAAGCCTGTTTGAGTATGAATATCATCCCTAGAGGGCTCAGAGTACTAAATATGCCAAGTTATGGCACGGTATATACAGATTTGTTAACTAAATGGCAGCAAATTAATATAAACACTAGCAAAGCTTATATGAAACTATTAATAGAATATTTTGAGCCCATAGAAAACGATTTATGTACTGAAATAATACAACAGCAAGAAGAATTATTTGAACTTTGTGATGATGGTTCAACGGAGGTTTTTTTACAAGGCATGATTGAAAAAGTTCAAAGATATGAAAAAAGACTGCTTGAATATAAAAAGAGAAAAATTTCCAGGGACATGGATGATTTCAAAAAACAGAATGTATTCACGTGGCCCAAGGAGAATGAAGGAGATGAGGGATTGATTGCAGTACAATGCCCCGAGAGGAAGCAAAGGCACAGGGGAGCAAAATGTAGTGGTCAGCAGGGATGCTAGAACCAGTACCAAAGAGATAGCAGGACAGTGCTCCATTAGAACAGACAACATATTGCAGAGTGAATTAGGAGCAACTATAGACCCTACTGTCACAGTAAATCCTAACGTCTTGACTTCTCCACAAGCTGCAGGTTCAGTTTATTCAACTCCAATGGAAGTCTTGGTTAATAATGAAGAGAAGGATGATGCAAATAAACGAGGTCGTACAGATGTGAGGAGACAATTGCTGTCGGAAGGGGGGCCTATACAACAATATCCGGTTTTTCCATTACCCATAAGAGGAGGCAGAAAGAAGTCTGTAGATATGGACAATCAGAGGGGTCAGAAACGGAAAGAAGCACCCTATCAGCAAGTGCGTACAATAAAGAAGATGTGGACACAAAAAACATAGTATGGAATATTTCGAAATATATTCTATCGGAAATAGAATTTGGACTTCTGAATAAAGGACTTGGATTCATATTGACTGATAATATAGATGTAAGTGAAGCTATTATTTCTGTGCGTATGTTTGCTAGAAATTTAGCTCTAAAAATGTCATTAGGTATGAATGAGACTAATGTAATGCCATTTAAGAAGAAAAGTTCTTTTTTGCCACAGTTACCCAGCAATGTTGATGTTTTTGTAAAAGCGTTTGAAAATACTGTTTATAATGATTTAAGTTTTAATTCAGGACAAATTGAAACAAATACGTCCAAAGCTGAGTTACAGGCACTCAATAAACTTAAGAACAATGTAGATATAGTGATAAAACCAGCGGACAAGGGTGGACCAAACGTTTGTTTGTTCTTGTGTCGTTTAATTAAAATCTGTTGTTTGTGCACGCAACAAGTGAATTTATTGAATTTGCAATGCTGAAATTTAAATGCTGTACTGACGAACGTGTTCTAGTTGCTACCATCTGCTCATATTGGTTTTATATATATATATATATATATATAAACCTGCAGTGGTGGTGCTGCGGTAGCATTGTCGCCTCACAGTAAGACGCTGTTCGATTATCAACTAGAGCGTCTTCTGCGTGGAGACATGCATGAATGGGCGTACCTTCATTAAAGGTTGTGCGTCAGGGCTGATAACTCTGCACGTAAAAATCAAATACCAATCATTAGCAGACCGGAGTTCCGCTGTGGCAACCCCTAACCGGGAAAAGCCGAAAGACCCAACAACAAATATATATGTGTGTGTGTATGAGTACATGTATATAAAAACTCTAAAAAGTACTTATAAAACAAAACAGTCTTGGTAAAACACTGAAATCAATGCAGGAGGTCATAAATAAAAAAGTAAAATCAATGTGAATAGGGGTGTGCTGCTAAGAAAGGCTTCAGAGTCACCTTTTCATTTAATCCATGCCTCCTGTGACTCTGAAGTTTTAGTATCCACCTATTCTCACTTTCCTCAGTGTGGTTCCTAATATCACCTAGTCTGTCTGTTTTATTTATTAACCCTAAAACATTAAATTTAAACTTGTGCAATGTTCCTACATCTAAGACATGTCTGGCTAGTGCATTGCGGTCATCCTCCCTATTGATCGCATATGCATGCTCTCTAACACGTTCACGAAGGCTTCTATTAGTTTTGCCTATATAAAAAGACTGACATGTCTGACAGACAGCCAGATAGATTAAGTCCCTAGATTTGCAGTCAGCATAAAAATTTAATCTATATTCATATCCTGTGTCAGGGTGTATAAAATAATTGTTACAGGACATGTAGAGACATTGATTGCATCCTCTACATGGAAAAGTGCCTTGTCTGAGGGATAAGATAGGCACTTTTTTGTTGTCCTCATAGCACAATAGCTTTTTTAATAATGACTTGGTATTCCTATATGAAAAGCTCGGTTGTGGGCCTACTAACTCTGCAATCCTATCATCAGTGGTTAGAATATCCCAATTCTTAGTAATAATATTTGTAACCTTCAAATTTCTGTTAGAATAGGGAATTACCATCATATTCCTCTTCATTCGTTGACCACTGTTGTTAGTACTACCTATACTCCCTCTATTCCTGTACAGAAAAGGTTTCCCTTTTCCTTGTCTCATAGCAGTATTGACTTTATATACACTTGCTACTTCTTTCTTAGTATATCCTCTCTATAAAAAATTCCCAGCTAACATATTCTGCTTCATTTTGTAGCTTTCATCATCAGCAGTAAGTCGTGACATCCTATGTGTCTGACTTTTTACAATATTATGATAAATATGTTGGGGATGCATACTACTGCGATGTAGGATGCTATTCCTCCAACAAGATTTCCTTATATTTCAGAGTGTACCATATTACCTTTTTTAATTATTTTGATTATTTGTGTATCTAAAAATTCTATCTTAACATCAGAGCTTTTAACTTCAAATCTCAGGAAGTCAGTAGTACCATTTATATAATTAATAAACTCACATAGCTCCATTTCAGTGCCAGTCCATGTAAAGAAAACATCGTCCACAAAATGCTTATAGAACTTAATTTGGTCACTGTATAAAGTGTTGGCCATGATATAATTCCTCTCCCAATATGCTAACACAAGGTTAGCATATGAGTTTGCGCAAGGGGTGCCCATGGCAACCCCTTTTTTCTGTAAATAGTATGTGCCATCATATAAAAAAAAACATTATTATTCAATACCAGTTCCAGTAATGCTAAAATTCTAGTAATTATACTCCTGGGGATTCCTTCTTCAATTAGAATTAATCTTACGAACTACATTCCAGTGTCATTCGGAATCGAGACGAACAATGAAGCTACGTCCAAAGTGACTAACAGCTCATTACTTACATTGTTTGTTGAAGATGCATGCTCGCCATAACTCTCCAAAAACTCCTGACTATCTTTCATTATCAACATATTCCTGTCCACTATTGGCCTGAAATGGTTTTCAACAAAAATGGAAGCAGGTTCCGTTAACCACCCATTACCTGAGACAATTGGTCTCATAGGAGGGTCAACTAAAGTTTTATGTATTTTGGGAAGTCCTCTAAGAGTAGGTACTAATGGTTGCTCAACTAGAAAATATTTATATATATCACTATCAATAGTGTTACATAAAAATAGATTGTATAATTCAGAGTGCATGCTCTTAATCTGTTTAACTGCATACTATTCAATATTTGATATGTCTGAGTCATCCAACATATTAGTCATAGTATTAAAATACATATTACGGTCTAAGACCACAATAGCCCCACCTTTATCTGTTTGTCTAATCACTATATCGTGATTATCCTGCAGTTTCTTAATAGCTTGAAACTCATCATGTGTCAAGTTATAAAAATCTGGTTTACAGCGTGAATTATAAAGTTCAATCAAATCACGTTCACAAGCTCTCTCAAAAATATCTAATAGGGGATGTCCTTGAGGAGTGAAAGTGGAAGGCTTAGTAAAAAGATTCCTATTCCCCATATCATTATCACCAAATAGCATTCTCAGACTAACTTTTCTGGTAAACATTCTAATGTCCACCAATATATCAGTTATGTCTGCTGATTTGGAAGGTATAAAAGAGAGGCTTCAGTTAAGTAGGCCTATTCTAACAGAAATTTGTAGGTTACAAATATTATTACTAAGAATTGGGATATTCTAACCACTGATTATAGGATTGCAGAGTTAATAGGCCCACAACCTAGCTTTTCATATCGGAATACTAAGTCATTAAAGAGGCTGTTGTGCTATGAGGACAACAAAAAAGTGCATATCTTATCCCTCAGACAGGGCACTTTTCCATGTAGAGGATGCAATCAATGTCTCTGCATGTCCTGTAACAATTATTTTATACACCCTGACACAGGATATGAATATAGAGTTCATTTTTATGCTGACTGAAGGGACTTAGTCTATCTGGCTGTCTGTCAGACATGTCAGTCTTTTTATATAGGCAAAACTAATAGAAGCCTTCGTGAACGTGTTAGAGAGCATGCATATGCGATCAATAGGGAGGATGACCGCAATGCACTAGCCAGACACGTCTTAGATGTAGGAACATTGCACAAGTTTAAATTTAATGTTTTAGAGTTAATAAGTAAAACAGACTGACTAGGTGATATTAGGAACCACACTGAGGAAAGTGAGAATAGGTGGATACTAAAACTTCAGAGTCACAGGGGGCATGGATTAAATGAAAAGGTGACTCTGAAGCCTTTCTTAGCAGCACGTCCCATTCACATTAATTTTAGTGTTTTATTTATGACCTCCTACATTGATTTCAGTATTTTACTAAGACTTTTTTGTTTTATAAGTACTTTTTAGAGTTTTTATATATATGTACCCACACACACACACACACACACACACACATATATATATATATATATATATATATATATATATATATATATATATATATATAAATTATTTTTTTTAGACATATGTATATGAATACACAGGATTTCTCATTTGTTGGTTCCAAAGTGTATATGTCTTTAAATGTGTTAATTAGCTCAGTTAATTTGTAAATGGATTCAATATTATTGGGTTAAATTTATAGGTAGTACTATTTAAATGGATGTGCTTTAGTGTAGTTATTAAATTCTGAAGATGCGTCATGTGGACGTGAAAGCGCTTACTATCTACTGCAGTCATTAAAGGATTTATTTTTATATTTCTGCTGTGGTGAGTCTCATCTGTGTTTTTGGATACTTGGTTTTGTTCTGAAGAGGCTCCCTATCCAGGACTGTTTGTTGTTTTTTTAATAATTTCCTTAGTGCTGATAGCATGCATGCTCCTCACTTGTTATCTTCACTACCATATGGTGAATACTTGAGGATAGCTAACACTTCAGATAAGGGCAGGCAAGGGACTGAGTTTGCTAGGGTACTAAATTAAGTAGAGGTTACAATTCAGATGTTTTGAATACAGCGGAAAATAAGGTGAGAAGGAAATTAGGGCTAATGCACATTATGATGCAAAGAGAAGTGGCACATGTTGACATGAAAAGAAGGGACATGAACAAGGGAGAGGATCAAAATAGATTAATAGGTATTCACCCTTCTCAGAAACACTGAAAAAGTTAGTAAACAGGTTTTGGCCTATAATATCTAATGATGGGAAGTTGAAGGGTATTTTTCCAGAGAGTTACTTTCTCCCACAGTAGATTTAAGAATTTAAAGGAACTATTATCTATCAGGAAATTGGATAAAGAACAGGGTAGGAAAGGTAGTTTTCCCTGTGGGAAGTGTAAAGTATGTAACAAGATCAGGAATCTAGATGGAAAGCAGATCAATGAGAAAACATACAAGGCCAGGGACCAATATAACTGTGAAACCAGGGAGGTAGTTTACCTCATAGGATGAGGATGTCCCACAGTTAAGTGGTATATAGGGCAGACCAGGAGGACAGTAAAGAAAAGAATAATGGAACATCTAGGAGACATCAGAAGAAGTAGGTTAGAGAGCCCTGTTGCAGAACATTTTGTTAGATATCATGAGGATACAGACACATCCTTGTTTTAACGTGTGTTGGCTAAGCCTGGTCAATGTCAAGGGGACGAATTTACACACAAATTGACATGGTTGGAAACCAAATGCATTATTAATTTTGGTACCCTTTGCCCAAGGGGATTAAATCTTGACATTAATTTAAATGTAGGGTGGGGTAAGAAAAACAGCACATACATGATTTCTGTGTAGAATGTTTGTTTAGTTTAAGTATGCATAAATATCTTCTGTTCACATTTGCACTTTCTGATATTGAGAGTTTTTAATAAGCTAAGCATTTATAGTATATTATATAATACATGTTTATGACATATTGGAAAGGCATCAGTGATGAAAACATAATACTTGCTAGGGACTATAACATATAGTTCACATATTTTAGAGTAGGGCACTTTAAATAAAATGTGGGAGTGTTGATCTATTTACCAAATGGGATAACATTTGTATTTATATGTTATTTGTGAGCAATTATATGCAATGTGAAGTTATTATATTTAATTGAGTTTAATTATTCAAATGTATATAATGGAGAGCTGCATGTGTGGAAAATATTCCTTGAAGGCATAAGCCGAGGTCCCAGATACACCAGTAAAGCTTTTTTCTTAGTTTCCTGGTGTGGAGTGGTGTGTTATTTTCATATTTCGTAGCAGCAATGCGTTTTCAGTGGGTAGGACATAGCCAGGAGTGTGGCAGGTGTAAAGCCAATGATTTGCTAGCTGTTCTTTTAGAAGTTGTTTGAACTCATGATAGGATTTTTTCCTATGGTTTGAGGAAGAGTGTTCCAGAGCTTGTCAATTTTGTAAGAGTAGAGGGAGGTGCCATGGGAGTTGTGGGGTTGAATAACCTTTAGCATTAGTTTGTTAGAGAATCTAAGTGTTCTGAGATTTTCTCTAGGTTAGATTAGTTTAGAAAGTGCAGGGCAGTCATTGGGTAGGTGGATAATTTTGTGGGCTAACGACAGCTGGTTGAGTGATAGGTTAGGGAGTTGTAGCCAGGTGAGTTGGGAAAGTACGGTGCAGTGGTGGGTTCTATATGGGTGCCATGTGGCAAATTTAGCAATTTTGTTGTAGCAGGATTCTAGGTCAGTATTTTGCAGATTAGTAAATATCTGGCATCCGTAAAGGAGGGTGGAAAGTAGTTGTGCGTGAGCAGTGGCTAGTCTGGCACTTTCTGTAAGGTATTGTTTGGCTCTGTACAGGGTGCCTAGTTTGGAGTGGACTTTTTTGATAGTGAAGAAAATGTGTCTGTCAAATCCTAGGTTGTCATCTATTGTTATGCCCAGTAGTTTGGTTTGGCTTGTGGGTTGTATCTTGGTTCCATTTAAGGAGAGTATAGTTAAAAGGGGCTGTTGTAAGTTGGGTTTAGTTTTGAAAACTATCTTAGTTTTGTTTGGGTGTAGAATAAGTTGATGTTCTGTGAGGTATTTTTCTATATCTCGAAAAGAAGTTTGCATTTTTATTTGGAGTTCCTGGGTGGTGGGGGCTGAGTATATAAGTGTGGTATCATCAGCCTACTGAACAATGGAGGCTAGTTGCGTTGCAGAGCTGAAGTTATTTGTAAATATTGTAAAGAGGAGAGGGCCTAGTATGGAACTTTGAGGGACCCCAACAGAGATGAGGAGTAAGGAGGAAAGGCTGTTTTCCCATTTGGTAGCTTGCTGTTGGTTGGAAAGATAGCTGTGGAACCAGGATAGAGCTGATGAACTAATGCCACGGGATGAGACTTTGTTGAGAAGAATTTGGTGGGATACGGTATCAAATGCTTTTGACATATCAAGGAAAATGGACGAGACAAGCTGGCCTTCATTTGAGATGTTGGATGGTGTTAGTGAAAGACATAAGGGCAGTACTAGTGCCATGTTTTGGTCTGAAACCATGTTGTGAGGAGAAAAGTAGGTTGTGATTGAGTAAGTGGTTTAGGAGCTGGCTGTGAATGCATTTTTCTAAGAGTTTAGCAAAAGGAGAGAGGTTGGCTATGAGATGATAGTTGGTTAGGTCTTTAGAGGGTCTGCCTTTGTGGAGGGGGATGATATATAATTTTCAGAGAGAAGGAATGTATTACTCTGCAGTGGAGCAGTTAATCAGGACAAATATGGGGTAGGCAATTGCAGGGATGGCAATTTTAAGAAATTCATTGGGTAGTTGGTCTGCTGCTAGACAGCAGGGTTTAAGCTTGGAAAGGACTGATTTTATATAGCTAGTTTGAATTGGTGTAAATATGAGTTGGTTGAGGAAGTCTGAGGAGGATGTGGGGATAGACAGAGATTGGTCAGGCTGGATACCCAACAGTGAAGTGATTTTATGAATAAAGTGTGAGTTGAATTGTGTTGCAATAAGGTCAGTTACATTTGAGGTGACTGCTGGAGGGGTTGGTGTATAGCCAGGGTTGAGGAGATTGTTTGTTTTTCCAGAATTTTGGGGGGTTGTTTTGGTGGTGGTGATGGCATGTGTGGAAATAGTTTGTCAGATTTTTTGTTTCTTAGCTAGATTTCAGAATTGTTTATTTGTGATGAGGTGTGCTCTATCTTTGATGGTGTGATAAGTTAACCAAGCCCTGTCTCTTTGTTTGAGTAATAATTTAGTCTCTGTTGTTAGCCAGGAGAGGTTCTAAGGTTTTGGTCTAAGTTTTCTGGTGGGTGCAAGATTTAGTATATTACGGAAGGTGTTGTTGAAGTATTAAACAGCATGATCAAGAGGGAGGATACCAAGTGGTGACCAATCACTTTGTTGGAGTAGTAAGTTAAAAGTGGAAGGGGAGAAATGTTTCTTGCTATAGATGAATTTATACATTATGTTGGTTTGAGTGTGGATTCTTTTTCTGTATAGGAAGGTTGGGGAATGTTCACTGAGGGAGTCTGGAAGGCAACCAGCTAGGTAGCTTAGGTTGGGTTTGTTAGTTAGTTAGTATCCAATCTAAGGTTAACTGCCTTTTTGAAGGTTTGTCTATCCGAGTTGGACAGGATATGGTTTGGGTGAAATTGAAAAGGTTTAGGAAGTTGAAATCACCAAGGATTATAGTTTCTTGGTTGAAATTTGATGCTGCCCAAGAAAGTAGATTTTCAGTGGTGGGGTAGGTTGTTACCATGGAGGAGATAAGCAGTTATGAGAATTAATTCTAGACTTGTTTGGATTTATTTCAAGGCATGTTGTTAGGATTTCAGAGTTAGGTAGGTCAGGTGGGGCACAGTTTAACTGTTCAATTTTAAGGGTGTCTTTAAATATATAATGGCAGCACCACCTCCTCTTTTGTTCACTCTATTCTTATGATGTTATAGCCAGTAGTAGTTATGTCTTTATCTGTAATATGGGTTTTTAACCAGGTTTCAGTTATTGCAGCTATGTCAGGTGAGTAGGTATTTAGGGTAGCATGGAATTCAGTAACTTTACTTAAGATGCTGGGAAGATTGAACTTGATAAAGAGCAGGTCCATATTATTGGTTTTTGGAAGAGGGGGAGGGGATGCTAGTAAGTAGTAAACTGATAAGGTTTTGTTTGAGGGCCAGGTGAGTGGGGGGTGGTGAGTGGTGGGCAGGGGAGTTTGTCTGAGGTCCTGGGTTTGGGTGGATGTCAGCCAGGAGTTTAAGTTGTGTTATGCAGTGTAGCAGAAGTTGTCTGAGTTTGTTGGTGAGTTTGAGATATCTGAGAATTGAGGGATTAGAGCAGTGAATGTGTATGTGTTTGAAAAGTAAGAGTAGGGAGGTTGGTGTGTTGTATAGCTGTGGGCTGATGGCCACATAGGTGTGGATGTGTTGGTAGAGGGGGGACAGTGGAGAGTATTGAGTGGTGGTTGATAGTGTGTGGGTGAGGGGAGGTGGAGTTATGCATGAGGTAGAGAAAGTGGAGTAGGAGAGTACTGGATAGGAAAGAGATGAGTCGAGGCATGGTGGGTGGGGGTAGTGTAGTAAAATGGGAGAGGTGGAGGAAGTGGGGGTGGTGATTTGGTAAGTTTGGCTGAGGGGAGGAGGGGTATGGTTTGGTTAGGTAGAAATTTAAGGAAAGGGTGGGTGGCAGTGGGGGTAATGTAGAGTAGTGCAGTGAGGCCAAGCGCACCAAGGGTGAACAGAGTGGGTTGAAACCAGAATGAGCAGCTTGTCTGAGACTATGCTACAAAAAGTAATCAGTGAAAAAGCCAGCTTGTTCCCAGCCAAATAGCATGAAAGCACTACTGAGCCTTTCATTTAAATCTCTTCACCTCCATAAAACAAGCTTTGTACAATTGACCAAATTAACTTGCTCACCAGCCCTCACTTTAGCAAATGTTTCTGCTGACATCACATTACAGCAATCCGTCTCTGCTAGGTTAACCAGTCAGATAGTGAACAGGACTCGAACAAGGAATTAAATACAGTAAATCAACTTAAGATGTCTAAGAAACATGGTAAGCGCTTTCATCTGCAATAGCAGACTTCATCAGACCACTGTACATCAGAAATGGAAACATATTTAACTTTTTGGCGCCAAATCCATTCAAAATTCAAACAGCTGACATCCATTTAAAGTGCCAGTGCATATATCTTGTGAAAACACATATAGGGTTCAATATTCACAATAAAATCGATACGAATCATAAAGTGCATAATCAGCTTGATAAACTCCACAGCTAAAAACACATGAGTAAGGTAAATAATAATAATACCCACTACCATAAAATAAATATGAAGATATAAAATTTGTATAAATTATGTATAAAAAAATATATATAAAAAATGTATATATAAATAAATACTTATGAAACAACTCTGCCTAATAAATTACTAATGGTCTAAAACAACACATATTTCATTAAGGGGAACTTAAAACAAGAGGTGTAAAGTGCTAATACTGAATATGTCCCTAATATCACAAATCTTACGAAGTACATAAAAATATGGTTCACATCAAATGAAATTACACATAAAAACATTCAACTTATAATAGTTGCAATAAGGGTTTGATTGAGATAAAATCATTAATACCTGGGTGTTTTGTGGCATTGGTCTTTATCTGCCACATACTTTCCTTTTTTCCTAGGAGAGCTTTAAAATTACCTACTCGTGGAGACCTAACTACGTGATCAATTATGGCAAATCTAAAAACATGTGCGTCACCGTACTCTTTAATATGTCTATATAAGGCGTTATTGGTGTCTTGGACCATAATCCTATACAGATGTTCATAAATCCGCTTCCTTAATTGCCTTTCAGTTTTCCCAATATAGAATACTGTACAGGACGCACATTTTGCAAGATATATTATATTAGTACTGTAACAGTTCCCTTTCTTAAACTTAATATAGGTCCTGTTGATGTCATCCAATTTACATCCCCTATTTTCGTTTATAGCAAAACATTGTCTACAGGAACCACATTTTTTAGTGGAAACATCCTGCTTCATAGGGTCCCGGTTATTTTTAACACTCTCCAACAATCTTTTTATATTTAATCCTACCTTATATACACAACATGGTCTATTACCAACTTCATTTTTTACTTCCTCATCAACAGTTAAAATGTTCCAATATCTAAACAAGATGTTTTTAATTTCATTAACATGTGGAGAATACATTAATACACATACTTTGTTGGACTCAAGCCCCCCTGCTTTAAAGGGCTGAATAACATTATTATAATTATATACAGTTCCCAATATCGGGGGGGTACTTTTTACCCCATTCTCTTATAACATAAGAAGCAATGTCGTTCAGTAATGGTAACGGAAAATTTCTATTAATAAACATATTTTTAATAAAATGTATCTCTTTTATCATTACTTCATAATTAGAGGACATTCTAGCTGCCTGAATACATTGCCCTTTAAAGATATTTCTTAATATATGTTTGGGGTGATTACTAGAAAAATCCAAATATCCATTTGAGAATGTTTCTTTTCTAAATATCTCTGACTGAAAACCAGTGTCTGTATGTCTTATAAACATGTCCAAATAAGCAATACCATCCGTACTAACTTTATACGTAAATTTCAAAAAATCATATTAATCTGATAACCGATATGATGGGATTAGTATTGGACAATAATTATATTTATTTTGAAGGGGAATATTTTAAACAGATAAGAGGTGTAGCCATGGGGGCTTCTTGTGCCCCTATTTTTGCTAATTTAGTTATGTTGGAATGGGAGTACCAGTATCTATTTAATAGTGCTTATTTTCAGCACGTTGTATATTACACAAGGTTCCTGGATGATATGTTTTTGTTATGGGATGGACCAGTTGAACTTTTTAATGATTTTATGGTCCAATTAAATCAGTCCAGTAGTTTTTTGAAATTTACGCATAAAGTTAGTATGGATGCTATTGCTTATTTGGACACGTTTATAAGACATACAGACACTGGTTTTCAGTCAGAGATATTTAGAAAAGAAACATTCTCAAATGGGTATTTGGATTTTTCTAGTAATCACCCCAAACATATATTAAGAAACATCTTTAAAGGGCAATGTATTCGGGCAGCTAGAATGTCCTCTAATTATGAAGTAATGATAAAAGAGATGCATTTTATTAAAAATATGTTTATTAATAGAAATTTTCCGTTACCATTACTGAACGACATTGCTTCTTATGTTATAAGAGAATGGGGTAAAAAGTACCCCCTGATATTGGGAACTGTATATAATTATAATAATGTTATTCAGCCCTTTAAAGCAGGGGGGTTTGAGTCCAACAAAGTATGTGTATTAATGTATTCTTCACATGTTAATGAAATTAAAAACATCTTGTTTAGATATTGGAACATTTTAACTGTTGATGAGGAAGTAAAAAATGAAGTTGGTAATAGACCATGTTGTGTATATAAGGTGGGATTAAATATAAAAAGATTGTTGGAGAGTGTTAAAAATAACCGGAACCCTATGAAGCAGGATGTTTCCACTAAAAAATGTGGTTCCTGTAGACAATGTTTTGCTATAAACGAAAATAGGGGATGTAAATTGGATGACATCAACAGGACCTATATTAAGTTTAAGAAAGGGAACTGTTACAGTACTAATATAATATATCTTGCAAAATGTGCGTCCTGTACAGCATTCTATATTGGGAAAACTGAAAGGCAATTAAGGAAGCGGATTTATGAACATCTGTATAGGATAAAGGTCCAAGACACCAATAATGCCTTATGTAGACATATTAAAGAGTACGGTGACGCACATGTTTTTAAATTTGCCATAATTGATCAGGTAGTTAGGTCTCCACGAGGAGGTAATTTTAAAGCTCTCCTAGGAAAAAAGGAAAGTATGTAGCAGATGAAGACCAATGCCACAAAGCACCCAAGTATTAATGATTTTATCTCAATCAAACCCTTATTGCAACTATTATAAGTTGAATGTTTCTATGTGTAATTTCATTTGATGTGAACCATATTTTTATGTACTTCTTAAGATTTGTGATATTAGTGACATATTCAGTATTAGCACTTTACACCTCTTGTTTTAAGTTCCCCTTAATGAAATATGTGTTGCTTTAGACCATTAGTAATTTACTAGACAGAGTTGTTTCATAAGTATTTATTTATATATACATTTTTTATATATTTTTTTATACATAATTTATACAAATTTTATATCTTCATATTTATTTTATGGCAGTGGGTATTATTATTATTATTATTTACCTTATTCATGTGTTTTTAGCTGTGGAGTTTATCAAGCTGATTACACACTTTATGATTAGTATCGATTTTATTGTGAATATTGAACCCTATATGTGTTTTCACAAGATATATGCACTGGCACTTTAAATGGATGTCAGCTGTTTGAATTTTGAATGGATTTGGTGCCAGAAAGTTGTTAAATATGTTTCCATTTCTGTTGTACAGTGGTCTGATGAAGTCTGCTATTGCAGATGAAAGCGCTTACCATATTTCTTAGACATCTTAAGTTGATTTTTATTTAATAAACTGTATTTAATTCCTTGTTCGAGTCCTGTTCACTATCTGACTGGTTAACCTAGCAGAGACAGATCGCTGTCTCAAAGTTTGATTCAGGTGTTGTTACGAGTCTGTTGTGGAGTGACATCACATTACACTTTGAACCAGTGTCTACTTTGAGCTCTGTGGGTTTCCTGTTGATCAGGACAGTACAGAATGCTTCATTATTTGTCATCAAATCCACTGCATTAACCTTTTCACTGACCACTGATATACCATCTACATAGAAAGTAGGGTTGCAGCTCTCTACATGATCCAACTTGCTTTTTTGAGTAACCTTTCTTAATAAGCGAATGAGGCTTACTTGATTTACAAAACTTTTGAAAATGGTTCCATTTTTTTTACACTTTTGGTATTGCTGACCAAATGCTAAGCACTTCTCTCTTTTAGACACATGATTGGCTCCACAATTATGACAGTTAACAATAAAACTTGACTTGGGTTTGCTGACTCACCCTTGTACTATACTGAGCATGCCCTTTTCACTGAGCTAGAATTGGAACTTGCTAGAAAGTTACGGGTCCTCCCTGCTAGACCTGCAGGGTTTGCAGCTGGCATGTGCTTAGGCCTGTTTCTTCTTGCTACGTGTTGCATGCTACCTACATTTGCTCTAGAGGGTGTTAAAACCATGCTCTTATCATCTGTATGCCTTTCTGTTAGCTCATGGATTTGACAAATCTCTGTGGTTTTGCTTAACATTAAATCACTGTCATGAAGCAAAATCTTTCTTACTGCAGCACTATTAACACCACATGCAAGACTGTTCTTTATTAACTCATCTTTCAAGTCACCAAATCTGCATGTTTTGGCTTTATTTCTCAAGTCAGTGATATAAGCTGCAAAAGTTTCAACTGGCTTTTGGTCTCTTGTATAAAATAAGTGCCTCTGTAATGTAACATGGAGTTGCACAGTTCTCTAAATTTGTTTTAAGCACTCAGGGCCCTCTCTTGATTTAGCTGGTACTCTAGTATGATAGTTTCCCCCCTCTCCTGCATGTACTGCTGGCACATACACAAATGAACGCTCTCTTTCAATGGCTTCTGACCCAGCTAAGTTAAGCAAAATGAATGCCCTCGTATGTGCATCTCTGTCAGAAAAAGCTGCTTGTATGAAAATATATTTCTGCCAAATACTCTCTAATTCTCTGATATATTATGATCAAACACAAGTGGACCTGGTGTGCGAGATGCCTCTGCCATATCAACACACAGTAGTGAAAGTGTTTGTAATTATGTACGAATGTACATACACACACATATGAATATGCCAGTCCTTGTAATTATGCCCAACAGCACAACAACCTCTTAGAAGTAACTGCACTTTGCCAAATAAGTCCGTAGCACAAGAACACTGAAATCACTGTACTTTATGAAACCGCTCCTTCTCAGTGTAAGAAAATACTTCAAAATGACTATACTTTTCGAATAAATTGTACACAGTAGAAAAAGGTCAAAGTAAGAAACACCGAGATGAATGCACTTTGCATATAAACTGTACACAGCAGAAGAACCTTTTCAAAATGGCTGTACTTTGTGAAATACTTCTGTACAGTGTAAGAAATGCTTTAAAATGGTGGCACTCTGTGAATAAATACACACAGCACAAGAAACTTTTTTTCAAAATGGCTGTACTTGCAATATAACTGTACTTTGCACACAGCAAACTCTGAAATAATTGCACCGTAACAAAGCACACACACTGCACACTCTGAGATACTTTCAACAGCTCTAGTTATGCTTTATATGGCTTTAGTTAATGTAAAATAGTTTGTGCCCAAACACGGTCTTTTACTAAAAAAACATGCAGTCACCTTGCTTTTTAAGCTTAATTTGATCTTTTATTGTATTAATTATGCCCTTTTAATACCTTATCATTCTCATTATACTTTTCTTATGCCTGTTTTACTTTAAACATGCTCATTATGCAAACCAAAGGTAATTCTGAGTTCCATATAAATATCTTTGCTAATTTTATCAAATATCGTGGTTTTGAACATTTTGTTTAATTAATAATGTGGTTTATACCTTTCGTTTGCTTAATATGCAGTTTCATTTTCTTTGCCAAATAAATAATTTCTGAAGTTTTCTTTACCTTTAGCTCACTTCTGTCCCTTTTTTGTCTGGGCTCCATTTCATTCAACCTGATTAATCTGCCTTCACCTTCAACTCTGCACCTCATGGCTTTAAAAGTTGTTCTTCATATCCCAGTTCTGACACCATGTCGCTCGTCTGGTCAGGATAAAACAGATGAACATTTGTGGGTTCAATTCAGGCAGCTTTATTACACACAAACATCAGAAATGAGGCTTTGTAACTTAAACTTAAATAAACTTATAAACAGACTGACTACCACACTCATACATGTTAACACTCAAGTTGTTCTCTCAAAATGGGACTGCTGCCTGCATGTGCTACTTCTGGAAATGCTTCTTAAAGGTACATATGCACACTGTGATCTTCAATCACTAAATGCAATCTTGGTCATTGACTGGCTTTTTTTATGGTACTACATTGGGATGAATCTCCTGTGATTCAATATTTGTAGATGAGTCTTAAGATGAGCCTGTTCGGCTTGATAATGGGAGGACTTTATGTTTTACTTTGAAGGACCAGGTGTATAGAAATAGGCAGTGATTACTAAATGTCTTTTGGTATAACTTGTAGGGATTTGACCTTGCCAGGTATGTTGGTTAGAAGGAGATGCCTTATTATCTACTGGATTAGACCTTGGACCTAGTTTAACTAACTAGGTGAGAATGAAGAAAATAGCAAGACTCATGAGTTTTTTTTTTTTTTTTTTTGTAGTGGACCATGCCAGTGTCCATTAAGATTGCTTAAAATAATATTTTTTAAAGTTAGTATATTTTTTGATTATGCTAAACAAGGATTATGTAGATGAGACTGATGAAGGGGGAGGTATGTTGGTAGCAGCTATGAATATCTTGATGTGAGACCAAAGTTGTACCTGCATTAAAACCCAGTTAGCTTGTTTGTCACAGTAAGCTGCTAAAAGGCATTTTTTGTGGTACATTTAAATATTCATACAAAGTAATTTAACTACAGTTTTGTATCTTTAGATGGAAGTCATAGTAAATTCCATAATCACATCACCTTTTTTTCCACAGTGTATTTCTGAAGTGTGAAACTGCCTTATTCTTCAGAGTGACCTGCTCGGTCTTCTGTGAGTACTTGTGAATAGCAGTTGATGCTTCTCAAACAAAACCTTGGTATGTCCATAGCAGTGGAGTAGAAGGATAAAGTCCTGGCTGCAACCAAAGTGAACATAGCTTGACTAGTGGATTGAGTGAATGTTTGCTTGCACAGGCAGTGAGGTTGGATGAGTCCATCCTGAAGACAGAGGTGGTGCTTCTTGCCTAGCTCACATCACTACTCTTATAACAGGTCCTCCAGTTACAAGCAGAGGCATACCAAAAAGTTCAAACTTATATCCACAAACTGGAACTGTTGCAGTAGTTGAATCTGATTTATTCACAATACAAACAGATACAAATAAGTATAAAAACATGTTGCCAGATAAAAACTTTATGTTAAGTGCTTTCTTCCCATAAAATATGGGACATTATCAGAACAAACTGAACTTACATACCAGCCAATTTTTATACATCCTACCCCACCCATAATTGCATTCCATGACCCATGAATTAACAATTTAAAGTGATAGGAATTCCTAACATTAGTTTCCCTAAACTAAATCCAACAATACAAATGCTTATTAAAAAATAATGATAAATAAAAATGTGATTAAACATTTAATCCTACTTTTTTCCAAACATTCATTAAATGTTTATATTATATTATTGATCTTTACCCCATTATATTTCTTATTTTTAAAACTCTAGAAATGCTTACATTTTCATTAATTCCTGGATAATGTGTAGCATCCAATTGCACCTGCCATCTTAACTCACATATATCCAGGTAAATGTCAAGCATTTTTCCTTGTGCACGTTTGACCAATTGTTGTAAAATGAAAACCTTAAAATTATGACTAGGGAATTATTTTCGTGTCTACTAAGTGCATTAGTCATTTTACATTTTTTCATATCCATAAGATACTCATACATCCTGTCCCTTAAACATCTACTGGTTTTCCCTATACAAAATGTGGTACATTCCTGACACTTGACCATATAAACCACATTGGTACTGTTCCAATTGTAGTGTCTCTTAATGTATATATTTTTTCCATTAATAAAATGAAACACCTCTCCTGTCTCCAAAATATAAGGACAATATGGGCATATACCACATTTACAGTTACCTAATTTCCTATTTACATATCCACTGTCATAGGAGCCTGCCACTATAGTAATCTCAACCATGTGGTAAGAATCCAAATTATAAGTTGTAAAGAAACATACTCCCTCTCTACTCCTACCTCCTCATTTCCACATTGCTATACATACATTTTCTTTCCACCTTAATAATGGTTGTTATACACCATCCTGTTGTTTTTGCACAATCTCATCTCTAATATTGCTTAAAAGCATTTCTGGATATCCTCTCTTGACAAACATTCCTATAATAAATTATATCTCCATCATAAAGTCACTATCCCTGGTGATCATCCTGGCTGCTCGTACCATCTGTCCTTTAACAATGGACTTTTTTTTGATGGTACAGGTGTCAGCTACCAAATTCTAAGTAAGAGTTTGAAAACATTTGTTTCCTATAAATCATGGAAACCAAACTAGTTCCATCACTGATTCTCAAATCCACATCCAGGTATGATATACTAATTTTACTATAGGTATGTGTGAACTTCAAGAAGTCCCCTGTCAAATTTATATACTTTTGGAAATTTCTCAATTGGACTTCTGTCCCTTTCCATAGTAAAAAAAACATCATCCAAAAACCTAGTATAGTACTCTATATATTGCCAGTACTCACTTGCCATCACATATTCCTGCTCCCAAAATGACATGACATAATTTTCAAAAATGGGGCACATGCGGCTCCCATTGCCACACCCGTAACCTGTCTGTAGTATTGGCTCTCAAAGTACACAAAGTTATTTTTTAAAACTACTTTCATTAAGATATTAATTTGACCTTGCTCATAAATTCCAGTTTTAAGTAGTTGAACCTCTATCCAGTTAAGACTTTGCTCATGTGGTATCACAGAGAACAAATTGCATACATCAATAGTGACTAATATCACTTCTTCCCCTATTTGGATTTTGTTTAGGTTTTCTAAAAATTGCCATGAATCCTTACTTAAGAAAATACCTTCAACCCTTTCTGCATCTGAACATCCAAATATTTACTGATGAAACATGTTTTTGATCGCTTTTCATCCACTATGGGCCTAAACTTCACATCTCTCAAACCCTTATGTATCTTAGGTATTCCAAAAATATTGGATACCATTGGGTAATCATTCATGTATTGATATTCCATCTCATCTCTTTGCCCCTGATACAATATGTCATCAAGAAATAAATCCACTTTTTTATTTGTGATGTGTATTTCATTAATAGAACTTTCTACATATGATCCATCTCTTAGAAATATATTAATTCCATTAGAATAGTCCCCCTATCAATAATTACTAAACCATTTCCTTTATTGGGCTTCATTATACTTGTGCCCCTATCATAATTAGGTCATTCAACACAGTTTACTCATCTTGACTTGTATTCATATTAACTGGTCGGGGTTCCCTTCTATATGCCCTTCTAATGTCCCTCTCACATTTTTTTTCTCATATATTCCTATCACTTTATTAATGGGTGGGTTGAAAGTACTTGGCTTTTTAAATTTAGTTTCATTAAAATTTAACCCCCATTTGTATCATTAAACAAAACCTGCAGATTTAATTTATGGGTAAACATTTTTAGATCAATTATTGCATCAGCTACATTACCCCTCCTACCTGGATCAAATATGAGCCCTTTTGCTAATAAATTTGCATGCTTACATTCCATACTTTTACTTGAATAATTATAAACTTTAAAATCCACTGCTGAATTTGTAATTATAAATGGTTCAGCAAACTTCTTAGATATTGTCTCTCTATTCATTTCTTCCAAGATAATGTTATAAACTTTTCATTTGATCTACCAAAATACCTGTTTCATCATTTTCATCATTAAATACATCATAATTCAAATATAAACTCATATCATGCATGTTTTCACTGTTATCATAACCACCTTCTATTTCAGTAGTATTTACTTAATTTAAAACAGTGTTTTGGACAATACCCACTTTTCGCATATCTTGGCTATCTGTTCCCTCATTATTAGTTGTTACATTAGTGTTCTTATCAAAACTGTTACTCATTACCCTGGAAAAATCATCATTTACAAGTTCTATTTTGAATTTGCCAGGTTATACAACCCTCACCAACTTGTACTTCCCCACTTCCCCTTTTAAGCATTTCACACATTATTTCATTCTCAAAACATTAACAAGATTTTTTTTTTGTTCATTATAACCAACCAAGAAGTCCATTACAAAGTCTGTTTGCTTTCACATTGATGCTTGTGATATATCACATCCTTCACAAAGTTCTTGTTCACCCCCACCCTCTGTTTCAAAAGTATCATATAATGATTCACTTTCAATGCATTTCACCGGACTTACTTGTTGGCGAAAATCATTTACCAAGTCCATTAAGTCCTCAGCCATTGATTGCGGTAATTGTCATATTTTGGTCTTGCCCCCTGTGCCATATAGTCTCTCTGGTTGTTTCCCACTTGTTGAATCTGTTGCTCCTTCCCCCGTAGTCTCTCCGACCATCATACATCATTTTCCAAAGAGTATTCATGCATGTAACCACTCTGGCCCTGAAATACCGTCTGATTGGACATCACTTCTGCTCCTTCCATTGGTTCCTCACCACTTCCATTGTCAAAATTACCTTGGATACCCAGGGACAGTGGGTACACTTTGTTTTTAGAATACTCATTTACATCTCTCTTTATTTTGTTAACTTTCCTAAGAAAGATGTTATTACAAATGTTATCAACAGTTTTAAAGATGCTGTCATAGTTGGTATGATAATTCTCAAACATCAAGTCACTTTTAATAAAATTATTTTTCTCATCAAGATCCTTCTTAAACACTTCCATTGCCGATCTATTATGTTTGACCATTATTTTCTTAAGCTCTATACCCATTTGGTCAAACAAAATATGCAAATCATTGACAAGTTCACTGTTGTTTTCAGCACCATTAGGATATTGCCATATCCGTAAACCATGGAGCACCTGCTTTAATTCAGTGTTTCTTTCCAAATAAGAATTTTCTAACTGCAGCTTTTTGAAGGATAAAAGATCTTTTTTCAAATACTTTGTCTGTTAGAGACGCCCTATATATTTGCACCTTTGTCCCCACAAAAGTCAAAGTTGTTATTTTTCCAAGCTTTCAGCCCTTCACCACCACTATAGTTTATCTCTTGTGGTCTGCCCTGGTTGACCCTTGAATGTGCCTCTTCTCCACTTGGGCCGACTGCCCCAATAAAGTTCCTTCCAAAGGCTGCGTTGGCTGGGTAAGAGGGTAGCCTAAGCTACCAAAGATATTGTTGGTACCTTGCTGTCTGCCCATAATTGATTTAATTTGTGTTGTATGCTCGGCTAACTGCTGATTAATCTGCTCTAGCAAACTTGCTAAGTTTTTATCTGGCAACGTCTTTTTATACTTACTTGTATCTATTTGTACTGTGAATAAATCAGATTTAACTACTGCAACAGTTCCAGTTTGTGGTTACAAGCAGAGGCATGTCGTGATGTGGGAAAAATATGGGCATGGTCTTAAGCCATTGATGGTAGTGCATGTCAACATTTGTTGGGGATTATGCATGCATGGACAAAGGGAAATAGGCAGCCCTCAGGGTGATGAGAGTGCTCACATCACCACTAGGGGAGAGGTTGGACCATGAATGGAAATGCTGTCACAGTACACCTTCCATGTGCTGTACATCAGATATACGTCCTATATTCAATGCATAAGGTATATATGTGACATACAAGCACCTAATCCTCAAAAAACTGTTGCAGACAATAAAAACCAGCATTAAAAGTAAGCGCTTTCATCTGGTATTACCGGCCTTCATCAGACAATTAAAATTATCATGTGATTAACTTGTATACAATTTAATCACGTGTTATATTCAAAAGCTTAAAGCTACATTATAGCAACCATATAGAATGCGTCCAAGAATACATTGAGCATGTGTACCCTGAACCTCAAATATATGCAATCTAATATCCTCCCAAGTAAATGAACTGAAAGAATAAGACATTATAAGAAAAAAATAACAGTATGTGTAAGATTAATATGGAATAATATGGAAAAAAAACTATAATTACTGCCAATATGACATATATTAATTGATTCAGTTAAAACTTAAAATCATGACAACTCTGTATTGAGTAAGATAAAAAATAAGACGGACTCTCTCCAGAAACCAAAAAACAATTCAATGCAACAATGATAATGATGGATAAAAAACGTTTATTAAGCTTAACACAAGCTTTTTGTCAGTTTGAGAAAAACAACTTCTTCAGAACGGATATACCGTCATCCAACAACCCCCCTATATATCCCTTCATTACCTATCACATGGTCACAATGGAATACAAAATTACAGTTTTAAAAACATCATATGAAAACAAAAAATAACATATATAATTAATATTCAAGTATGAAAACTCATATGTACTTCGTTGATGCACTGAATCAACCTAGATAGGAATGATATTTAAATAAAGAATATAATAAAAAATATATTAAAAAATGAATGATAAAGTCCCACGGCTGCGGACACAAAACTTTACCTGCATTAAACTACAAAGCCCCTAGCTGATGTACAATTGATAACTTAATCACATGCTACGTATTCATGCTTTGTGCTTTATACTTCGCATTTGATTTTTGTTTTATATATGTTTTACAGAATCCTATAAAACCAATCATAAAATCAATATTAAAACATCCTCAAACACCTAAATGGCCCTAAAAAAGACCTAGGAGAATACTACCTCTATCTGTGCACAATTGGTAACTTACTTAATTACATGCTAAGTATTTATGCTTTGTGCTTTATACTTCATGTTTTACATTTGATTTTTGTTTTATATGTTGTGTTTTACAGAATCCTATAAACCAATTGTAAAATCAATAATAAAACATCCCCAGACACCTAAATGGCCCTAAAAAAGACCTCCTAAGAGAATACTACCTCTATCTGTAAAATATTAAATAAACATGAATATAACCGAAAAATATTTGTATATTAGAAACTAGTACTCTCAATAGATACAACTAAAACTGTTTAAAACTATACTTCGTATATTACATATAATCTGTGGATATGTTATATGTCACCCAGAGTTTCTGGGTGACCTCAAAAATACCTTCCTTGGAATAAATTATTAAGGATAATATATATATATATATATATATATATATATATATATATATATATATATATATATAAACTTCAAAAAAAATTACAAAATATGTGTATTAAATAAAAAATAACACTGTTGATATAATAATCCAGTCTTCAACATTCTGAAAAACCTTGCTAGATTCTAAAGCCTAGACCAATAGTTCATCTGTTCAAACTTTTAAGTTTCAATAAACACATGATTGATAACATACCATTGATACCTGGGTAATGACAAGCATCCAATCTTAACTGCCAAACCAACTCTCTACTCTCCAAGATGAGTGAGTCTGGTCCTCCCCTTCCATCAGACTGAACTCTGTACTGAGTATTTCAAGTGATGCAAAGAGCATACATGCCCAAAAGTTCAAATAATTAATGAAACGAGAAGAGACATATGAATGATGCTAACGATTGCAAGTATAAAATAAGAATATTATAACAAAATATTTATATGACCATCATTCTAAAACTGTGATAAGTATAACAGAAAAAATATTTTTTGAACTAAGGAGGTTATTTTAGCTTAGGAATTATTCATGTCGCTTATCATAAGCCTTCATTTTGAGGAGGCTGGAAATAAAAATAATATCTTTAAGACCAGGTGGAGCTGAAGCATTGAGAAAGATCTGCCACCAAAGTTCGCACTGCAGCAAAACAGTTCTCCAAGGACCTTCTCTTGGTGTAGGATTAAATTGTTCCAAAACCATGGTCTTTAAAGTCATAGATATGCTTAAATAAAGCATTGGTAGTTTTAGTCATTTGAATGTCGTAAATATGTTTGTACACTCATTGTTTTGTTCTCCGCTCAGATTTTCCAGTATAAAAACAATTACATTACAAATTACATATTGCGGCATAAACAACTCCTTTGGTTTGGCAGTTTAAGCGGCTAAAAATAGAAGTTTGCTTATTGCCCAGTGATATTTGTTCACAATTTAAAATATTTGTATACTGCAAGAAGTGTCTGCATTTTACCATTTTTTCCAGGCCACTGGGTTTCACACCTAGAAAGACTGTCAAACCAGTCTTTGAAATTTTTATCCCTTTTGTAAATGATTTTAGGATGAGCACCATGTTTGGCATACATAACTTTATCTGCTGAAATCAGTTGCCAGTTCTTATGAATGATATCAGAAATGGCCATACTAGCAGAACTGATGGTGGTAATGAATAATGTGCCATCACCACCATTATAATTAGAGGGGGAAATATTAGTAGAAATTGGTTCATGTTCATTAACTAATGCCAGGTGTGTACTTGCTGCAGGGGGTGTGTATTATAATCTGGTGGGAGCAGTAAAGAAAGGTATTGTCCACTTCTCTTGTTTATGACCTCTAATTTGATTGAATCAACAGAGCCATGGGATAACCTATGTTGTCAAACATTTGCCCTAAAAATGACATGCATTTGTAAAGTCATTGAAGTCTGCAACCATCCTGCTCACTCTAACCATTTGCACTATAACGACTCTCTTTACATGTAAGGGATGGTTACTGATATAATGTAAAAACTTTTTAGAATAGATAATTTTCCTATAAATCTTTTCTTTTAAATACGTTTGGGCCCAATCTTTGAATATTAAAACATCAAGATAAGCAATGGATTAATTATCAAAATTGTATGAAAAGAGTAGAAAAGAGGTGGTTCTATTAATATAATCCATAAAGGATGGAATGGCCTCACTTGGTCCAGACCATGGTATAAATAGATCATCCAAAAATGGGACATATGTGCTAATGAGATCAAAATGAGGGAAGTTAAAAAACGAAATTCCCAAACCACCATAATAACATTAGTATAAAGTGGTCAACAGGCAGATCCCATGGCTACCCCTTTAAATTGTTTAAAGTAATGGCCTTCATCATAAATATAATTATCCAGCACCATTTCCTAGAGTTGGCTTAAAGTGTTAATTTTATCTTGTGTTATAAATGAATGGTCAGTGAAAAATTCTCAAAACCATTGTCAAAGTAAAATTGTCATTTAGAACTACACACGTGTAGCCTAAACAAAATTTCATGCATCAGCTCAATTCTTGTGATTACAAAGGAAAGTGAAAAAACACATATAAGTAGAGAAATAAACATAACTAACAAATAGTAAAACCAATAGTGCTGACCCAGGAAGCCAACACAACTCATACACAAAAAACTTCCAGTTGTGGTTAAATCCAAGGCACATACTACGACCATAAAAACAAGAATAAAGTTCTAAAGAAGAAAGTTAAGCACTTTCATCCCTATTACATAAGGGACTTCTTCAGAACAAAAAATCTAAACAGCCCAATGCTTATAAGCATCACATGACCCACTATTAACCATTCATTCCCTGTCATCATTTGTGGCATAATCTAAAAAATACATCCATATGAAAACTCTGCTTCATTATAAAACAATAATTCTCAGTTAAATAAAATAAAATGCATATTCTGAATAAAACTTTTTCTAAAAAGCTTTTTTTTTTTTTTTTTAAAAAAAAAAATTAATTCTCAACATAAGAACTAATACAAATATATGGCTGGCAACAGTAAACTAATTCATATACATTTGACTACTTATGTGAACTCTAATACAAAAATATATATTCTCTATCCATATTTTAAATGTAATATAATTTAAGTGGAAGTTCATATATCACATGCCCTCTTTTTCAAAACAGACATAAGGTTCTCTGATTCATTTAACTCTGGCAGTGTAGTTGCATTTAACCTAAGCTGCCAGTTTAACTCCCTAAGTACCAATTCATTCTCCCAACCCCCCAAGGGCTTTTCTGTACTAATTCTAGGATACCAAAATGAAGCTTTTTAAAAGCGGGACAACTAATACTATGTTTGTATAAGGTGTTATTCAAATTTTTCTGCTGAATAGCATAGCTGTGTTTGTAAAATCTCTTATGGAAACATCTCTCCATTTTCCCTACATAGTAATGTCTACTACTTGTACAAATAGCCAAAAATACCAATCATGTACTTTCACAATTCCCTGTATCTAAATTTATTTGTTGTAATGGTTTGCCTACTGTCACATTGCCCCCTTCGAATATAAAACTACAGTACTTACGTGCACCACATTTGTAAGTACCTTTCCTTTTGTGCATTGGTTTTGGTAGTGGCTGTTCTAACCAAACTTTTAAGTTGGGTTTAGTCTTATAGGTTCATAGGTAGGTACTAGGCTATTGGCCCTAGGGCCTATACAAGCCTAGCCAAAAATGTACCCTGGCTTTCGCCACCCAAGAAAATTATTCTCCTGTGCCCCTGTCAAGCAGAACCACAGAAGTGATCCCCAGGGTGAATTTCCTATTACCCATCCAATCATCAAGATTTTTCTTGAAGAGTGCTAATGAGTAGCTCTGTTTGACATAGATAGGTAGTCTGTTCCAGAGTATGGGAAGTCTCTGGGACAGGAATCTATCCCTCCAGCATGGTCTGTTTATTGTGGTGACAAGGTTTAGGTCCCTAGAGTGTGTAGCTCTGAGGGATTGGAATTTCTTTAAGTGGAGCATGTCCAACAGCTCTGGGTTTGACATAGCTTTGTATGTTAGGCAGAGATCGCCTCTGAGTAGGCGATATGCAACGGAGTAAAGCTGGAGTTTTTTTGAGACTGTCTGCGTAAGGCATCTGTTTGAGGCCAGTAATCCTCTTTGTGAGGTATTTTTGCAGCCTTTCCAGTTGTTGTAGATGTCTTGTGAGGTACATACCAAAAGGGGCATTGTACTCTATAATGGGTCTAATGAGTGATGAGTAGAGGGGAACAATGACCTCTTTTTTTCTGGATGAGAAACCTTTTGTGATGAGGTGTGCCACGTAGAAGGATTTCCTGACCACTTTGGCGATGTGATTATCAAAGGTGAGACTACTGTCCACCTGTGTCCCAATGTCTCATCACACTTTCGGTGTTAAGTAGACTACCGCCTTTGTGGTAGTTCATGGGTACAGAATTTTTACCAAAGGGGATGACAATGCACTTTTTGGCATTGAGCTTGAGACCATGTCTTTGACACCAGGCATCTGTCTCAGTGAGGCCCTTTTGTAGGATGTCCACATCGTTAGGAGTTTCAATTATGGCTCCTAGTTTGCAGTCATCTGCAAATTTAGTTAGACAAAGACCTTCTGTGTTAGCCTGTACTTCAGAGAAGTTGATACCAAACAGGAGAGGACCCAGGACTGAACCCTGTGGTACTCCACTTGTCACTGGTCTGGTCTGAAGTCTGATTTGGAGTCTGCTACTTTCACAGTGTGGGTTCTTTCAGTAAGCCAGTTGGCAACCCATCTTGTGACATAGGGATTTATACCTAGTTTAGTGAGTTTATCTATAATTCCAGGGGATGGTGTCAAATGCCTTGGCAAGATCTAGATAGGCTGTGTGAATCACCTTACCCTCATCTATGGCTTTGGTGACCACTTCAAAGAAGTCTATCAGGTTTAGGAGACATGATCTGCCTTTTACAAACCAAAACTGTGTGGGGTCCAGGGTTTGGAGATCTCCAATGTCTTTGTTTATGAGTTCCATGATGATACGTTCCATGGCCTTGCAGACGAGGCTCGTCAGGCTAATGGGGCGGTAGTTCCCAGGGTCTGTTGTGGCCCCCCCACTTTGTGGAGTGTGATAACTGTCATGGTGCACCATTCAATCGGCACAAAGCCTGAGGTGAGGCTATGACTGAACATGGTACTTAGGTGGGGTGCCAGTTCATTCTGTAGTTCATGTAGAAGGCAGCCTGGGATGTTGTCAGGTCCCATGGATGCTGTGTTCTTGGCTTTGGAGAGTGAAGTTTTTACCTGTGCAGCCGTGATTACAGGAACTTTGCATTCTTCTGGTATAAAGATGGGCCCTTTAGGGGGTGAGAGGGGGGTAAAGTTAGCACTGAACCTATCTGCCAGGATGTTGGCAATATCAGTTGGTTCTGTATATTTAATGTCATTGTGCTGTAACTCAGAGCAGATCTGAGTGTTGCCATTGAGATTTTTGACATAGCTATAGAATGCTTTGTGGTTGCCTTTCGAATCAGTGGCAATTTTGTTTTCATAGCTAGCTTTGGAGGATTTTATGAGGGATCTCAGCTTCTTACTGAGGCTGACCAGGGAGTTCCTCCAATCGTGGGATTTTACTCTTTTTTGCAACAGTTTTTTTCTTCTGTTGTAGAGTTTGTTTATGGCAGAAGACCACCAGATTGGCTTCCTTTTTTTGGAGGATAGCATCTTGGTTCTGTTAGGGATAGCACGATCCATGCACTCGTGTAAGTGCTTATAAAGTGCATTTGTGTAGGATTCAGCAGTCATACCTCTATTGTCCACCTGCATGGGTGTCATGAAGTTTGCCACTTCTGTCTTAAGAAGCGTGAAGTTGGCTTTGGAGAAATTTTTTACGGTTGTTTTCCTAATGGGGGTGGGAGCGGGATGTGCATGTCTATGGTGATTAGCTTGTGGTCGGATTTGACCAACGAGGAGCTGACCTCTGGTGTGGAACACCGGTCACCCATGTTGGTGATGACCAGGTCTAGGATATTGCTGCCTTTGGTGGGGGTGTGGATAAGTTGATCCAAAGCGTTGGAATTGATGATTTCCAGGAAATGTTGAGCAAAACAGTTGGTACATGAGTAGTTTTCCCAGTTAATGGTAGGGTAGTTGAAATCACACATTATTAGAGTGCTGGGTTGTACCTTAATATTTTCCAGTGTATCAAGAAAAGAGGAGTGGGAATCCTGGGGCATGGTGGGGGGTCTGTAGCAAGCTACAATCTGGATTGCGGTTTTGCCCAGAGTTAGTTGAACTTGGATAATCTCGGATGCATTATGCTGAGCAACTAGCTTGGAGGTGTGGATATCCTTAATGAATATGGACATGCCTCCACCTTTAGTGTTTCGGTCTGGGTTTGGTGGCCGAAAGGTGTGGTATGAATTATAGCCTGGTAATGCAGGGGTGCTCTCTGGAGCTTTGAACAAGGTCTCTGTCACTGCACAGATGTCAATGTTCTCCATTTTAAGGAGTGCCTCGAGTGAGTGCATTTTGAGGTTTAGACTTCTAGCATTGAGTAGCATTACCCTCAGATTTTGCTTGCTTGTACCTGTTACGGTGGTGAATTTGTCATTTGAACCTTGCCTGAAAAAGGCACTATAGGGGTGGCAAGACCCTTTGCCATTATCCAGAATTCCAAGGGTGACAGGTGCAGGCCATCTCTGGCAAAGCAGCGTGGTCTGTCGATCATGTCATCCCAGGCAGACAGATACTGGATTCCCTTAGAATGACACCAGAAGCTTAGCCAATTGTTAAAGTCAATCATTTTGTCCTTGTACTGTGGTATCATTCTGGGTGATGGCAGGATGCTACTCAGGGCTAGGGTCATACCGGCCTAGGCTACAAGATCAGAGAGCTCCTCCATTTCTCTTTTCATGTAGCCCAGGGAGATACGTCTCAGGTCATTCACACCAACATGGACAATGACAGAGTCATATTTGTGCTTGTTGTGGAGTGACCTGAGTGCGTGCATTATGTGGTGGAGCCTGGCACCTGACAGTATCTTTTTCCTTGCTTAGCCTGGTGAGTGGAACATCAGTGTGCCTGACTATAGAGTCACCTATGACTAGAGTGTTGGGTACATTATGCCTTATGGGCTGTAGTTGAGTGGCACACTGAGTATGTGGGCTATGTGTCATTTGGGTTGTGTTGGGGGGGTGGAGGTTGCTTGCATTTCTGCTTTGGAGGTCCCTGTTGTTTGGGCAGATTAGTACTGAGAGCCTCCGCGAATGTAGGTGTGTGTTTTGTGGTTCTGTGTGTGTGTTTTGGTGGTGTAGATTTTGAGGGACTATGTGATGAGTGTGGTGCGGTGCAAGTGTTTACCTTCTCCTCTTGACTGTCTAGGCCAGTCTTTGGTAAAGAGAGCTTTGTTTCCAGTTTGGCTATATAAGTGCATCTCTCACAGGTCGTAGTGTTGGGTGGTAGGAGGAGAGGGTTGTCTGTGTACATGAGGCAATTGCTGCATTGTCCCAAGATGCTCAGATTCATCAGGCAGACAGGAGAAAACACCGGGAGCTGATCTTTAGACATGCCTGAATAGGTGCTTATTTATTAAGTACTAAAAACTGTTTTCCTCTAGACAAGTGAGGAAAGTTGAGTGCTGTAGTAATATGTAACTTATTTAGTGCTTACAATGAGTTCTGAACAAGTGCTGAGATCAAAGAAACAGATGAGTGCTAAAACTAAAAAGCTGGCTAGTTGCAAGGGAAATTTTGAAAAACAGACTTTATGGCGCCAGTATAGAAAAAGTGGTTCATCCCCCAAAATGTTCCATATATCTATATTGTTCTGAAACATAACCCAATTTTTAGTCATAATTTTTCTTCTCTACTCAACTCTCAATAATAAATAACCATAGAGTTAACAACATTGGGGTTTGAATCCTTGTGTTTATGGTGATGTTCCAATAACCCCTACCTAAAAACGGTATATATTTTCCCCATCCTTCTAATGTGTGTACTACACTCTGCCAGTAAATGGCAAGGTTATCCTCTTTCTGAAAGCATCGTATAAAGTAAATCTAATTCATGCTTAAAATTTTTTACATCTGAGCACATTCTTGCCACGCATATCATCTGACCTTTAACTAAATTCTTTTTTATGTAGTGTGGATGGTGACTTTGGAAATCTAAAAAAGTATTGGAGAAAATGGATTTTCTGAATAATCTAGATACAAAGCTTTTTTCTTGACAATTTTAAACAATAATACATCTAAGTATTCAGTCCTATCCATAGACCTTTTCTGTGTAAATTTAAAATATGGACAGATCGTGTTAATATATTCTACAAAAGCTTCAATTTCACTATCCTTATTCTTCCACAATATAAACACATTATCCAGGTATCTTAAATATACATGCCACTACTCACTATATTTAGATTTTGTTACAAACTTAGTTTCTCATGCATACATAACAAGGTTAACATATATTGGGGTGCAGCTTGCACCCATAGCAATACCCTTAGTTTGTTTAAAATGCCCCCCTCGAAAAAAATAAATTGTTGTTCAATATAAATTCCATAAGTAAATTCAGCATACTATTGTCAAAATTACCTAGTGCTCGAATAGCTTCATAGAACAACTCCAGTCTTGTTCAATGGGATATTGATGTGAATAGATCTATGATAGCAATTGTGGAAAAATAACTTCTTCAGAAAAATATTCCTTTTTAATTTTTCCCAGAAAGTCCCATGAATCTATCCAAATATGTTCTATGGGCTGTAACAAATCTTTTAAAATTCTATCTATCAAAATTCCTAATGTATAAGTGGAACTATTGTGATCTGCTACTATCATTCTCAATGGGGGGATTCTCTACTCTCTTGTGGACTATGGGTATTCAAAAGGCATTCAGTATCAAAGGATGATTGTTACTCAAAAAATTAAGCAACATTTCATTAATTACCCCCTGAATAATGAGTCTTCAAGAAACAACTGACTCTATGTGCTATATTTATCTAGTTCATTGATACAATAACATAAGTTTCTGTATCATGGAGCATATCACTCATTACATTAATATAATGATTCATCAGTACCATCCCGCCCCCTATATCTGGTTTCATAACCCGGATGTCTCAGTTTTGCCTAATTTACTTTAAAAGCTCCTCTTCTTCCTGACTTAAATTATAATAACTTTTATTATGTTGACTATGTATTTGAAATATTTCTTGCTTACAAATATTTTCAAAGTTAGCTACTGTGGGGTGTAGTGGGGGGTTGAATGTACTGTTCTTTTTAAACTTGTTACCTAAGCCTTCTAGATTAGGTTTGTCTTTAAACATAACTCTAAAATTAATCTTCCTTGTAAAAACCTTGAGTTATATTAAAATTTTAGCTAGATCACTTTTTCGCCCTGGTACAAATTTCAGACCCTTTAAGAGAAAAATGGATCTTTGTCATCCTCTGTTTTGTATAGTTAAACATATTAAAGCCATTTAAACTCAACAATTTCAGATTAAAGGCCTCAATAATTCTTTTAGTTTCTAATAATCCCCCCTGTTGTTCTGCTTCCATTGATTCACCTTCCCTTGCTGTCCTTTCCGAGTGTGTGGATGTGCTAAAAATTCTGCTGTATTCTTTTATTACAAATTCTTTCTGCTCTTTTTGTATAACACTATCATTATGATAGTTACGTCTATTTTGTTGATAGGGACCCCATTTGTCCCTTCCTTTCTCAGTTTGTAAAGGTACCCCCGCCGACCCAACTTCTTCATTTGTATTCTCAAAATCTATTCTATCCCGTCTTTGGTATGCTTTAGTTAATGGGCAAGCTATTTTAGTATTATACTCATATTCATCCCTATATAACTTTTCTATTTCCTTGCCATGTTATAAATAGCTTGTTCTTCTAATTTATGTAATCATAGTCCAATTCACAATTGTAAAATGATAAATCAACAGTAAGTTTATTATTAATATTAATTTCATCTAATAAGCATTTAATTCTTTTTTCATTAATTCGAATGATAAATTGTACTAACTCTAAACCATATCTGTCAAACATTTCAAGTAATTCATCTGCTTTACTTTGTCCCTGAATTAATCCATTTGGAAATTTGTGCATTCTTAAACCTTTTGGGACCCTTTTACATTTCATGCACTCATTACCTTGCTGAGACGTAACTCAAAATATCTCATTTCTTCCCTAAGGTCTCGGTTAGTTGATGTATAAGTCCTTGTTGCTGAAAATGTAAAATCACGATTTAGCCAGTTGTTAAACCTTGAATTTGCATCCCCTGTTTCACTTCTCTGTCCACATGGTATCTCTTCCCTATTGTTGTTGTGTGGGTTAATTCTCTGTCCATTCTGTTTTCTTCTCACAACGCCATCATTCACTTCAGGAAATTATCTTCTTCTTCTTCCTCTTTCGGCTTTTTTTTCGTTAGTAGAACACAGCAGATCACCTGTTCCGCATTGCACAATGGCAGTGGTGGAGTTTTTGCGAGCCCGGTTGCCAGCCCCCGCCCACACACTGCACACACACCACACACACACACAAACAATTGATGTGGGAGGAAACGGAGCACCCGGAGGAAACCCACGACCACAGGGAGGACATGCAGACTCACTCAGAAGGCACACCCAGCCAGGATCGGACGAGAACCTCTTGCTGTGGTGTGAGCATTCACTTCAGGAAATTATCTAATTTCCTTTATGTTTTCTGCCGCAAAGACTGCTGGGAACTGTAGTTTCTCCAGTGATGATTGTATCTGGGAGACTTGTTGAGATAATTTAACTGCCAGAGATAAATTGTTTTCTTCATCACAATTGACATTCTCTGTTGAAAACACAAACGATGCTGCCATAATTTCTCTGTAATCAGTGTACTAATTTGTTGTTAATCCACCATTTGCCAAGGTTTAACAAGCGAAAACCTTTTTATTCCAGTCCACACTGCATGTTTTAAATTTAAATGTAGCTACTATTCAACACTGCTATGGCCGTTCTTACACTCCCAGTGTTAATTTAGTGCCTACCAGAATAACCACAAAAAGTGCTAAAAATAAAACCATAGTAAAACCAATAGGACTGACCCAGGAAGCCAGCACAACTCATAAGCAGTAATGGTCGAACCATAAACCAGCTGGGATGACAAGCAATCCACAAACCATTTATTAACATGTTAAAATCCATAAACAAATGTTCCAGATACTAAAAACCAGCATTAAAAGTTAGCGCTTTCATTCTGTATTTCTGGCCTTCAATAGACAATTAATTAAAATTATCATGTGATGAACCTAAATGCAATTTAATCATGTGTTACATTAAAAATCTTACAGAAACATTGTAGCAATTGTATAGAATGCGTCCAAGAATGCATTGAGCACGTGTGCCTGAACCTCAGATTTATGCAATCTAATATCTGCCCAAATAAACTGAAAAAATAAGACATTATAAGAAAAAAATAACAGTATGTGTAGGATTAGTGTGGAATGATATGAAAAAAAACTGTATAATTACTGCCAAAATGACATGTATTAATTGATTAGATTAAAACTTAAAAAAAATGATGACAACTCTATATTGAGTGTTGCAAGTGATGCAGTGAACGTACGTACCCAAACCTCTGACTTGCAGAGTGGATGCCATATTTTTTTCTTGGATAGGGATGTTTCTTTATGCCTCCCCCTTCTACTACCAAGGGTCCTGCATAAGCTTATGTGGGACAGGCACAAAATCTTGTTGGTAATTCCCTTTTGGCCCAGGCAGCACTGGTTCCTCCTCCTATTTCATATGGCCAGGGCCAGTCATCACAAGTTACCTCACAGGATGGATCTTATCACACAAGACACGGAGCTCTCATTCACCCTCAAATGCCGACTCTTCACTTGACACTTTGGGAGAAAGGGTTTTGATTCCTTTTAGACAGCGTTTTTTTTTTGAGGATATGCTTCGGGTTTTACAAGAGTCCAGAAAACCTAGTACTAGATAATCCTGTGTAGCTAAATTGAAGAGATTTTCTGTTTGGCGTCTCAAGCATGATGTGGGCACTTTTTTGTGGGTATTCTTACCCTCCTTTCTTTGTGTGAGTTGCTCAGTTCTGACTTAGCACATTCATCTGTTAAAGCTCATTTGTCAGCCATTTGCAATTGTCTGTCTCTGAATCCACCTCTGCCCTCTAGTTTTGAAGTCAAACAATTTCTGAAAGGTGTCCTTCATATTTAGCCTCCTAGAAAGCCTATTCCTCCTCCCTGGGATTTTAATTTTGTTTTTGAGAAATTGACTTGGTTCCCTTTTGAACCAGCAGTTTCCTGTTCCCTACAATTTTGTTCTTGGAAGACTCTTACTTCTGCCAAAAGTGTCTCTGAATTCCAAGCACTCATGACAGTTGCACGTTTGTTTGGTTTTCATAATGCTCAAGGTAGTTAATGATTTGTCTTTGTCAGTCAATTCATCTTCCTTCTTTTCCCTTCTCCAGAGGATCCTTGTGAGAGAGAGAGAGTTCTTCACATCTTGGATTTTCATAGACAGCTCAGATATTACCTAGGCAAGACAAAACATAGAAAATCTGAGCAGTTTTTTGTTTGCTTTCATAACCAAAATCTAGGTTTAGTGGTATTTAAGCAAACCATCTCATCTTGGATTTCTAAAGCCTTTTCCTTTTGCTATTCTTTTCATGGCAAGCAGCTTTCTTCTGGTCATGCTCATTCCAACAGGGAAGTGGCCTCTTCTGGTGTTTTTTTTTTTCAGGGGTCTGGATACTACATCCATTTGGGAAGCTACTAGAACTTTCATCAAACATAGCAGGTTGAATGTTATTTTTAGGGTCAGGGCAAGTTTTACCAGGGCCATCCTTCATTGCTTTTGAGAACTTTTCTGTGACTTCCATTTGTCATAATTTTCAGTATTTTTTTACTCTCCCAAGAATACTGCAACAGTGATAAGGCAGGACATAATACAGTTGTGTAAACTGTTACCATAACATTAGATATCCTACTTTTTCATTGTTGCTTTTCTTCTGGCCAAGGGTCTTTCTGACATAATTTTCTACTTATTATTCCTCTCTTCCTGGATGTGCATTCTATTTCTTTCCTCTGGGGTTGCTTTGGGTCTTCTGGGACAGTTCATTTTTGAGGGTTAGGCACTCATACATCATGTATGTACCTTACACCTTCCACATAGAGCATATGTGTGATGTAGCATGCCTGGTATGTGTAAAGGCTTTGGTATGCTGGGTGGACATTCAGCTATCCTCTACAGGATATCCTTAGGCTGAAGAATACTGCATTTACTGTTATGGTAAGATCTCATATAACTCTTTTTTTGTGTTAGCCAAACAATGCTTTTACTACAGAGGGAAGGGATTTTCACAGAAGAGGTAAAGGGAATGTGAGAGTGGAGTTACCTCCTTCAGATGTCCCATAAACAAGCTTAAAATTCACCACAGCATTGGGTGAAGATGGATTAAGTTAAGGTCAAAGCATTTGTGTTATCATCTTAGCTATGACATTGTTTTCCACATCAGTTCAAATCAAATTTATTAAATTGCTCAAACATGAAAATTTTGTGTATAATAAATGCAAATAAATACACTAGTAACCAAATACTAACATTTCAAAACAAATAACTTAACCCTCAGATTTATATATATTTTTTTATCTGTCATCAGTCAGGTAGCCCTCAGCAGAAGCATACACTTTAAGAACATTAATGGAGACCATCATGATTTCACATGAAGATGGAAAAACTCAAAACAGTTTATACCTTGTACCATCCTCAGGGGTGAGGTAGGGAAGAATGACATCAGCTTATGCCAGTACCATATTGACTGCACAAGATCTTCAAGTGGTTGATCAAGATTCTATGACTTGCAGAGCCAGATGCTGCAGTGAGACTAAGGGCCACGAATCAGCAGAATTTTGGATACCTGTTTCAGGAGATCACCTTTAGACTAAAGTTTCTTTAACTTAGGACTGTGATAGTGCTTAAACTGGACTGAAATATGTCATACATGGTCTAAAATATGACCTTTTTATCAGTGTACCCATGAAATGAAGACACCGTTCGCTTCTCCCTGCACCCTTAACAGCTTTCCCTTTGCATAACATCTATGTAAATATATGCTTACACATATATACTGTATGACTATTGTAATCCACAAAAAAAAAAAAAAAAAACTTTTTTATTACATTTTTAAGACATTTTATTACTCCACTTTTTGTTTTTGCTCCTTTCATATTTGTGTAATGTGTATTACCTACCTCTGTTTATAAATTTTAATCTTGCATTGCTGATCTCTGTTTAAACTTGTACTAACCATTGGAGCTTTTCTCCCTCTACTGAAAATGGACATATATCCAGCTAGACTAGCCCGGTCAACAAATGTAAAATAAATAAATAAAATGTCACAGAATACGAATTCTCCTCATTGAATGATTTCACTTAATGAAGAGAATTAATCACTAAATGGAAGATAAAAGATTTTAAGCCACTTTGACAAGAATTAACTAGTCTTGAGGGGCAGGCAGCTTGCATCTGGTATGGTATATACCAGAATTATCAAAATTAAATTGACAAAACTCTTTCTAGACAAAAAAGTTCATCCCAACTAAGTGTCTTTGCACATTGTTTTTAATAGTGACGGAAGGATGTCTAAGTTATTTACACAGTAATAACACTGTTCTACAGTAAGTCTTTAGACTGAACAGCTACAAAATGCAGATGAGGGCAACAGATTGCACTGGCAATTTGACTGGATAGAAACTTATCTTCATATGTGAGAAGTTAGTGTTACATTGGTCTGAGTTTATCCTCTTACAGAGTACTTGGCATAGATTACTGCTTAATCGGTGTCCTACTCTCTTCTGGTTCCTGAAGCCATATTCACTTCATCTATGGTGAACCTCCATTGATACTGGACAGACATGAGCAGGTGATAGTGAAGCTAAGACAGTTAAGTGAATGTCATTATAATACAGTTCTAAAATATATTAATTTATACAACTATGGATTGTAGGAGCAATTACTAGCACTTGAGAGTTTTGATGTGAAGTTGTTCAATCTCGCCTTCTTTCTTACTGATGGGTTCGGAGCCAGTCGTCGGCTCCGAGTCAGACAATTTGCAAAGCTCGAGGTCTCAAACAGCTCAAGGCCAGAGCCTTATCCCACAATGCACCACTACATTCCCCAGATCTAGTTTGCCGCTGCAACTGATCATGCGTTCTCTACAGCTCTTGGCCACTGGAGAGATAAGTTTACTGTTTTCTTACTATTTTTTCCTTGTAATTACCACTTTAACTGGTTAGTTAGGTCTTTAACTGTATTATGCTTAGTATGGGTTATCCGCTTTTTGGCTTTATATCCTTGTTCTGATAGTTTTATCTCTCTCTAGTTTTTGGGCTTGGCCCTGTTTGTTCAAAGTTAGCTGTTTGGCTTTATTGCCCTATCCTAAGCCGAGTAGGCTTTTGCAGTTTTCTGCAATTTGCTTTTGGTTAGCTGGTTAGGCTCTTGGCTGTTTTTTGTTTTCCTTAGCCTGTTAAGATTTTTCTATTGACAGTCTTAGGAGTTTCATAGCAGCTGTCTTTGGATACTTATAGCCGGTTAGGCTTAGTTTCCTCTTTTGACAAGTTGTTGTTGTATTTGCTGTCTTTACAGTGTCTGAAAATGCTAAATCAGTGTTCAAGAGATGCCCTAAATGTAGTAAAAAAAATGTTGATTACTGATGGCCACTCTACATGTGTGTATTGCTTGGGTGAGGTCCATTTAAAGGAGGCTTGTTCCATTTGTCATGGGTTCAGCTCTAGAGTGTTAGCTGAAAGGAAGCATAAGCTAGTGGAGTGGGGTTTGATTTAAGTTTGCTTTCCAATCAGACTTGGATTCTGCTCCGGGTCAACAAAACCTCCTTCTCCAGCCTCTTCAACTAGTTCAGCTCCGAAGGGCTCTTCAGTTCCAAAAGCTTCTAAAAAGGCTACAGTTTCAGCTCCAGTGTCATCAGAACCGACTGTTCAGGTTGCTGGTAGGAGCCTGTCCTCAGTCTTGGAACCGGTATCTCCTACCATGAGGTCCCCAATTCTGGATTCACCAGCTCCGTTGGTGGTCTCCTCTCAGGCTTCCAGACTCTCTGATTCAGATGTGGACCGAGTGGTGCAGAGACTTTTACAGGATCCGGCGCTTGCTAAAATTCTCTCAGTTTCGACTCTAGCAGCTTCAGAACTGAGAAAGTCCTCTCCTGTTGTTGCTGCTCCTCCACCAACTCAAATCAAGACATCGGAGCCAGTGGAGCCTATTCAATCGTTGGTGGAACAGATGGTACCGACACTCACTTTTAACAACCCAGATATCCCCTGCTTCAGTGGCGGAATCTGGAAGCCGACACTCTCCTGTCAGTTCCGGTGGGGGGGGCATCAAACTGATACATCGGTTCTGACTCTTCCTCTTGGAGCTTCAGTATGGATGAGTTTGGTTCCTACCTCAGGCTTGGAGCCAGCGGTTCTGGTGCGGGAGGAGTCTTCGGTGTATTTGGACCCAGGTGCTTACTCGCATCGGAGCCGTGGGGCCTTTGATGCCATGAGGAGGGCTTTGTCCCCCGGACTTCCACAACCTTTGATATGGCCACCTCCTCCTGAAAGGCACCTGCTTCTTCTCCGCTACCTCAGGTTCACCATAAGCATAGGGACCCAGAGCCTCAGGAAGCCCCTTTGGGGGAACCCTGCTCTTCCATAAATGCATTCTGTTGGGGTAAACATAAATAGGAAAACACTTTCCATATGAGATGAAGTCCATCATGGACACTTTCTAATGTTGGTTTTTCCTATCCTTGGACATCTCAGTGTTGGCCTCTTCAGTTAGAGTGTAGGGAAGGGTCTAGACCCTGACTGTGTTGCTGCTTTAGTGCATACGGGCAGCCACAGTCTTCAAGGTGTTATTTGCCTGCTTGATGATGAAGGTATTGCAGTGGATTTCAAAAATCTAATTGCTTCAGAGTCACATTGTGTTCATGGACAAGATATTGGTGCTGAACCCTTGCTACTGGGCCCTGGATTGTTTGACTGTTCCCACCCATCTGCTGGTGTTTGTTTTCCCATCTGCAGCTGTACCAATTGCAGAGTATGATGAAGATGTACAATTTCCTAAAAAAGGCTGGACTGCCCACCTTTACTTTTGCATGGTGCAAGGAGTGTGATTGTCTGGAGGCAGGGCTCCACATCAGTCATTTGGAGCTCAGAGTAGTAATCCTGGCTCTGAAGGCCTTGGAGAAGTGTTCTTTCTGGGACTCTCTTCATCTATGCATGCTATACATAAACAAGGAAAGGGGCACAAAGTCAGTCTAGAGGTGTACAGGAGTAGTGCCTTTCTGGCAGCTGGCCATACATGAGGACATTCTTTCACCAGTTCACATCCCCAAGCAGATTGATGAAGTGGAGGATGCACTAAGCTGGGTCTTCAGTCTTCTTTTGGTGCCCCAGATTAAGTCAGCTTTTGACAGTTGAGATTATACAGCCCTCCTCTTCATTTTGAGCAGGACAAGGGGAGGTAGTAATTCTTAGGTGATTATTAGTCTAATAATCTCATGGTGCCTTTTTAAGATCAACCATGCTTCCCAAATATGTCTTTCAAGTTTCAATACCCTAAAGCTATTTTAAGGGGTATATTGTCGGCTTGGGCATGAGTGTGGAATTAAAGATATATGTGCCAGACCAGGGGTAAATTTCCAATTCCCCATTCACCAGTCCAAGTTATGCCTGAATTGAGTTATGGAAGAACTCTGCTTCACATGGATGGGAAGCCTGTTCCATATAAGGGGTAGTGTCTGAGACATGGGTCTACTTCACAAGATCAAAGACCCATATAATCGACTTTCATAAGAATGAGACCACATCAGCCAAACTCCACGTAACCAAAAGCTTACAACCATGAAACCCGGAACATCGAACTCTACAAGTGAGCAGACATCTGATCATCACTTAAGACACCGTTCTATAATGAAACATTGCCTACAACAAATAACTATCACCAGATTAAATTGCAGATCGCTCTACAGTGAGGATCAGGAAATTTACCCTTTTCTCACTGTAGTGCAATCTCTGAGTTGATATATATATCTATAAAATTTAGGGGGGTGCAGGGAGGCTTGACCCTGCAAAACTGGTGATAGTTATTTGCTGTAGGCAGTGTTTCATTGTAGAACTGTGCCTTTAAGTGATGATCGGATGTCTGCTGACTTGTAGAGTTCGATGTTCCAGGTTTTGTGGTTGTAAGATTTTGGTTATGTGGAGTTTCGCTGATGTGGTCTCGTTCTTATGAAAGTCGATTATATGGGTCTTGAATCTTCTGAAGTAGACCCCTGAGACATATACCTCTTCCCTACACATGTACTGTTTATGCTGCAGATGAAGTTTAGATCCCTGGATCCGATAATTCTGATGTTATTTGCAGATGTTGAGCAGGTTCATTATTGCAGTAGCAAAGGATGCTGTGTAGGCCAGGCCTAGATGCTTCTCAGGAGCCTATAGGAGACTGAGTACAGGGATAAGACTTTGAGGTGGTCCATGTAGGACATGCTATTTACACCCTGTATTCTTTCTGTGTGAAACCTCTGTGGACGCTCAGTTGTACTCAGTGATTGGTTTGATGAGGGTTATGTGCACTAGAACAATGACATCCTTGGACCTAGATGCCATATCTTTGCTTATATGTTGTGCAACATAAAATTATTTCCTTACTACAAAAAAACAGGTTACTGTCTATATGTGTTCTGAAATCAGTGACAACCAAGTCTGTTTTTAGGGGTATATTGTCAATGTGGTAGTTTCCACAGGTAGTTGTTTTTTCGAAGGATACTGTTATGCATCTCTTGGAATTATGTTTTAGACCGTGGCTCTTACACAAGTTATTGGTATGTGCTAGGCCTTCTTGAAGGGTATTTGACCCTTTGGGAGATTCACAAAAAAACCCCCCAAAAAAAACAAACAGGGACTCAACCATCAAAGCTTTAATAAAATGCAGAAATAGATAAAAACAGCAGAGCTTTTGAGTAAAACAAATCTTTATCAATGCTAGAAGAAAATACAATTCTGCAATAAATCTATTTATACTAGTTGCCAGCAATCTCTAATTAGTCAATTAACCAATTATAATTAACATAATAAAGAAGAATATTAAAAAAAACAACATAAAATGCCCAGTAAAATACTAAATTATAAAAAGTCTCTTAAATTTCAGGACAGATTTAATGCTGTTTTTAGCATTAAATCCAGGTGGTCTATCTGGCCTAAAGTAATTGACCCACCTGTATTCTGCCATTTCAGTTTTAGTACTTACAGTGGATATAAAAAGTGTACACACTCCTGCTAAATTGCAGGTTTTTGTGATGTAAAAAAATGAGACCACAATAAATTCTTTCAAAACTTTCCCCATCTTTAATGTGACCTATAACCTGTACAATTCTATTGAAAAACAAACAAATCTGTTAGGGTAAAAATATAAAAAAATAAAAAATGTACAATACGCTGGTTACATAAGTGTGCACACCCTTAAACTAATACTTTGCTGAAGCACCTTTTGATTTAATTACAGCATTCAGTCTTTTGGGTACACACCTGCTATCAATTAAAGAGACCCTGATTAACCCCAAAGTTCATCTGTCCTAGTAGGATTTTCCTGACATTTACTCAATTGCGTGCTACAGTAAAAATCCATGGTTTGCAGAGAGCTTACAAAGCAACAAAGGGATCTCATTGTTGAAAGGTATCAGTCAGGAGAAGGGTACAACAAAATTTCCACAGTACTGGATATACCATGGAACACAGTGAAGACAGTGATCAAAAAGTGGAGAAAATATGGGACAACAGTGATGTCGCAAAGAACTGGACATCCCTCCAAAATTGATGAAAAGACAAGATGAAAAACTGGTCAGGGAGGCTGCCAAGAGATCTACAGCAACACTGAAGGAGCTGCAGGAATTTCTGACAAGTACTGGTTGTGTCCTACGTGTGACAACAATCTCCCATATTCTCCATATGTCTGGACTGTGGGGTAGGGTTTCAAGATGGAAGCTTTTTCTTACACAGAAAAACATCCAGGCCTGGCTAAAATTTGCAAAACAATACATCAAGTCTCCTAAAAACATGTGGGAAAATCTGTTATGGTCTGATGAGACGAAGGTTGAACTTTTTGGCCACAATTCCAAAAGGTACATTTGGTGCAAAAACAACACTTTGCATCACCAAAAGAACACCATCTCCATGGTGAAGCATGGTGGTGGCAGTATCATGCTTTGGGTTGATTTTCTTCAGCTGGAAATAGTGGGGCTTTAGTCAAGGTGGAGGGAATTAGGAACAGTTCCAAATACCAGTCACTTCTGGCCCAAAATCTTCCGGCATCTGCTACAAAGCTGAAGCTGAAAATGAAGAGGAATTTCACCTTTCAAAACGATAATGACCCCAAGCATACATCCAAATCAACAAAAGAATGCCTTCACCAGAAGAAAATTAAAGTTTGGAATGGCTCAGCCAGAGCCCAGACCTAAATCCAATAGAAAATCTGTGGGGTGACCTTTAGAAGGCAGTGCACAAGAGATGCCCTCACAATCTAACAGATTTAGAGCGCTTTTGCAAGGTTAAGTGGGCAAATATTGCAAACTCAAGATGTGCCATGCTGATAGATTCCTACCCAAGAAGACCAAATGCTGTAATTAAATCAAAAGGTGTTTCAACAAAGTAATAGTTTAAGGGTGTGCACACTTATGCAACCAACTTATTGTACATTTTTTATTTTTTATATTTTTTTCCCCTAACAGATGTTTTTCAATTGAATTGTACAGGTTATAGTTCACATTAAATGTGGGAAAATTTTGAAATTATTTATTGTGGTCTCATTTTGTATATCACAAAAACTTGGCATTTTATCAGGGGTGTGTCCAATTTTTATATCCACTTTATATCTCCACCCCTTAGATTAATATGTACCTTCTGTATAACTCTAAATTTAAAACTGTGATCATTATCCTTGGTCATAATATCAGCAGTTGAACTGTCCATTTTGAGAGTTGTACATCCCCAAGGCCAGTCTGGTCATTCTCCTGGTTGCTGGTCTGTGATGCAGCTGTGATTAAGGCTGCAATCATTTCTGCTTTAGTCAGGTTGGCATGCAGCAGTTCTTTGACTTGGCACATCTCAGCCAACTGGCTCCTTGTCAGCTTGCCATACTCCACTGCTGACATCCTTGCCTGCTCTCCCTGACTTTCTAAGCTAACAAAAAATAAGTAAAATTACTGTGATATGAAATTCTGAATGTCTACCATGTGGCGGCTCAAGAGCACAAAACACCTTCTTTAGTGACCACTGTTTGCAGGCTATGGGAGTTCAGTATCCACACCACTAAATCCCAAAATGTGATATGGTGATCCCACCGCTGCCCACCAAAATGTGATGACCCACCAATGGACCAGTAATCAAGGAGCCTCAATCCTCACCAATGGCAACCGTGGGAGATGTTCACTGAGAGGACAACAGGTACACACACAGTATTTCCAGATGTAGCTGTCTCCGAGTGTAATTTCCCTTAAGAGCACACAGAGACCATAGTCTGTCTCGGGCTGGTTTTTCCTGATCCCCAATAAGACTCCCCACTGGCACAGCTATAGCATTGAGTCTTTAGCCAGGTTTCCAAGCCAAGTCCTCCAACACTCTCTCTGTCCAACCAGTGCTTCATGTCTTTGCCCAAGTAGCTGACAATCACACATTCTTGGAGATTTGTTTTACACACACACACACACACACACACACACACACACACACACACACACACACACACAGCTGGGAAAGGCCATCACAAGTTTACTAGATATGCCTCCTTCTACCCAGACTATAATGTAGTTATCACTGCCACCGGAACCCCTTATCATCTATTTTAAGACCCTTAATAAAGGGTGTCCAATTTTACTGTGCAATAGTAATACTGATGCAAATGGTAGTTTGACCAAGAGCAAGACTATTAGGAGTGGCCCATACAGTGTCACCAAATAAATATGCAAGTACTCTCAAAACTTAAATATCTCTACACAGATCAGCTACAATGAAAGGTTTATATAAATTTAATAATAAATAATAAAAGAACAAGACAATACTGTATATATATTTACAGTGACATCAGAGTTCAAAACCACAGGAAATATTTAAAATAACATTGCAGTATCATTTCACACAAATAAAGAAAAACATCTAAATTAAGCTTTGCTATATTACTGACTGTATTTTAGAGAGGTATACTGTTCCTTAGAAACTTACTTCATTAGAGCAAGGTAGATGTGTATTGAATGGTTCTTGTCAGGTCCAAGACCGAATACAGAGTGCTCTGTCTCACTAAGAGACTTCTCAGATTAATATCTAAAATATTACTGCTGGGATATCCTGCAGAATGACATAATTTCTGGTCATCTGCCTTCTAGTTCCCAGGCCAAAACCTCCATTGCTAGAAGCTGGCAGCATTTATCATCTACCTGTAAAAATATACAGACAATGGCTTTTCCTCAGATCTTTGGCAGATGCTGGAAGTCATAAAACAGTGGTATTCCTTCATGCTTCAAAAGTAGCAATTAATTCACTCCAAGGACAATGCAGAAAGCTTCCTAGCACAGACTCTGGGTTTCTAGCTGCATTGAAAACTTGTGAGGTAGCCTGTTTATTATGTACTATAAGGTAATTTAATTTCAGATATTTTTCTAAAGTGTACTAGAGTGAAGTTAACCTCCTGTATTCCCAGTTTCCACTGTTACAATATATACATTTAAAAAGTTAAAACAGTACATGTACATTTCTGTTCTCTTCCAGTAGGGCACACTCTGAACACATTTTAAACACAGCACTTTTACAAATACCTTTTCAAAACAAACATCTGTACAGAGCAGTTTGATATATACATGACATACATTTCTAATACAAGCATCTTTTACAAATCATTTTGATATTTACCAATGACATATCACTATTTACAAAATTCTACTTATCTGTGCTGACAGTATCTCCTATTTATTTATTTATTTATTTTATTTATTTGCAGTTTGATTACCAGGGAAGTCCATTGGGCCGAATTGACCCATTTTCAGTGGAGGCCCGGGGAGAAAAGCTCCAAGATGCATTATACAGTTTTCGATACAACTGATAGTTAATATTAAAGATAATATTATGTAGAATAATTACTCATAAATGCATTCAATATCATGCATAGTTAACAAATTCATTAAGCTTGAAGGTAGGGATAATACAGTTTCATTTCAGGAAAACTGATATGTATTAGGTGTGAAAACAGTTTACATACAAACCTTTTAAGAAAATGTAAATATGCTTTGCATATACACATCAACAGTAGAATGCTGTTTACAATATTTACAAGGTTGGACTGTGTGAGGGTAGCTGTAGGAGTTGTTGAGAGCTTAGAGAGAAGCTATAGAAATTGTTGAGAGCTTAGATAGGCTCATAGGAAGATCACGGAGACTTTCATCACAGAGAGTACTAGAACACTTAGGATTTTCAAGTCTTTGTATCCTTTGCTAGTGGCAGAAATGGAGTCAGGATTTCTAAGCAGTGGCTTAAAAAACAGGTCAGGACACAAAGTGTATTGTTCTCATTTAGTAGAAATAAATCAAGCCATTGGCTGGGTGTTTTGAAGACTAAGGCAACAAGTCTGTAACTACTGTAACAGATTTTCTACAATTCATTCACTGAATGTTTGTGTTTGAGGTGGATATCTGACTACACTTTCAGTAAGCATTTCAAGTTACATATAATTTCTAGAGACTGAGAATTCTTTGGCAGAGTCGTGCTTCAAGGGATCTTAGCCTAAGAAGATGTCTTTTCTATACACTGAGGTGTTTAAATTTTCCTTTCTACATTTTCTTGAAATTACTACTTGGGACTGTATTCTACAGTATCCATAAGAACGGATCTTCAAGGTCATCTCTTGCAAACATCAGGGGCATTAACTGTCTCAGTGATTAAGATTTTTGCTTCACAGTTCCATGGTTTAATCCTGACCCCCGGTCACTGTCTGATCGAGATTCTCTAAAACTGTCCAAATGTATTGCATTTGCCATTGTCATTGTAAGGTGGGTCAGGGCTGAAAAGGTCTGATGTAGCTAATTCCCTTTCTTATTTAATGAATGACTAAATTAAGAACTAAATTAAAATTAAACTTTCTCCCACCCATTTTTTCCCTGCTGTCCCTTTGAAGTTGTACTCATGTGGTATAGCTAATAAATTTATAAGAACTTGAAGCTTATTTCTTGGAATCACAAAATATCACTCCTGCAATCCCAAATCAAATTTCTGAAATGGACACCACCTGCTTTCCAAATATAACTTTCTCCAAGGTAGTAGAGAAACTTCACAGATAATTATTTGGATGAGAACTGATAGTGTTGTTTTGAGTTTGTTAATGGTATATAATATATATATGTTTTTTGTAGTTGAGATGGTAAGCATCCAAGCATCTGTCATATAATGTTCCTTCCCTCTGACACAGTGGTAAGGTCTGTTCTGGCAGCTTTGAATCTAGTTGGTGGGGTTAGGGTACAGGATGTAGGGCTTATATGTTGGGCAGCAAATTATGCCACATTTTGTTGTAAAGTTGTTAGATGTACTTAACCATGTCAGACTGGTGTTGCTCTAGTATAAGTGTGGCTAACTGTTGTTTCACATCAACATGTGTGGCTCAACACAATGGTTCAGATCTCATTCTCTTTCAGCATGGACACTGCAGTTTTGCCTGTGCAAGCCCAAATTGGAACTAATCACAGAGGGTATAGACATCAGTTTTCTCTTCCTGCTGAACTTAGTTCAGCAACATTGTATATGCATTAACACTTGGCTGTCCAAGGACATATTACAAATTGAATGCCATCTCAACTCCGTATCTTCTGTTGTCTGCCAACTCTTGAACCAGAAGGTAGGGTGTACTACAAGTTAAATTGATTTATTTCCTTTCTCTTCATTTTCTGTTAGTGTGGGTTGCCCACTACATTTGTGATGTAGAAACACTGCATGTTTGCATTGCCATGTATAGCAGTTTTAGTGGCCGATGTGTGTAGGTCAGTGCCAGCAGTTATTTGAACCTGTGTGCCTCATCTATATCTATAGCATTCTACCTGTACAGTTATGTTTGTTTGTATTGTCCAGTTATGTTTGTTGTATTTGTTACCAAATGCATTTCACTTGATACAAGCAGCTGTGCTGCATGCTTAGTGCTAAATAGGAAGCTCTCTTCTCTGATTGCTGTCTCTTACTTGACAATGGCTAATGGCTATAAGCATTGTTAAGGACCATAGCAGTTGGCTTCAGATTTGTAGCACTGGATACTAGTCATAGGTTCATAGGTTGGTACTAGGCTTTCGGCCCTAGGGCCTATACAAGCCTAGCCATAACAATTCCCTGTCTATTTCTTCCCACACTATTTACTTCACTGGACACCTGTCTAGCAGGGTGACTGACGTGATCCCCGGGGTGAATTTCCTTTCTCCCATCCAGTCATTAAGGTTCCTTTTGAAGAGGGCCAAAGAGGTGCTCTGCTTGACATGTATGGGCAGTCTATTCCAGAATCTGGGGAGTCTCTGGGTCAGGAACCTATCCCTCCAGCATGTTTTGTTTATTGTGATAAGGTTTAGATCCCTGGAGTGTGTGGCCCTGAGGGATTGGGATTTCTTTAAGTGTAGCATGTCCAACAGCTCTGGGTTTGACATGGCCTTGTATGTTAAGCAGAGATCACCTCTGAGTAGACAATATGCGACAGAGTATAGCTGGAGTTTTTTAAGACAGTTAGCGTAGGGCATCTGCTTTAGGCCTGTGATTTTTTTAATGAGGTATTTCTGCAGCCTTTCCAGTTGCAGATGTTTTGAAAGGTACATACCAAATGGGGTGTTGTATTCTATAATGGGTCTAATGAGGGATTAGTACAGTGAGACAATGACCTCCTTTTTTCTGGATGAAAAGCCCTTAGTGATGAGGTGTGCCACATAGAAGGATTTCCTGACTGTTGTGGTGATGTGGTTATCGAAGGTGAGACCACTGCCCACCTGTGTCCCTAAGTATCTTATCACACTTTCGGTGTTTAGTGTACTGCCACCTATGTGGTAATTTAGGGGTACATGTCTTTTCCCACAGGGGATAACTATACATTTCTTGGAATTGAGCTTGAGCCCATGGCTCTGGCACCAAGCATCTGTTTCTGTAAGGCCCTTTTGTAGAGTATCCACATTATTTTGGGATTCAATAATGGCTCCCTGTTTGCAGTCATCTGCGAACTTTGTTAGCCAGAGTCCCTTAGTGTTGGCCTGTACTTCAGAGAAGTAAATGCCAAACAAGAGTGGCCCCAGGACTGAACCCTGAATTACACCACTTGTCACTTGTCTGGAGATGGATTTGGAGTCGGCTACTTTTACAGTGTGGGTTCTGTCAGTAAGCCAGTTGGCAACCCATTGAGTGATATATGGATTAATGCCCAGCTTAGTAAGTCTATCTATGATTCCAGAGTGGGGGATGGTGTTAAAGGTCTTGGCGAGGTCTATATAGGCTGTGTGGACCATCTTACCCTCATTCACGGCACTGGAGACTGATTCCAAGAAGTCAATCAGGTTCAGGAGACAAGATCGGCCCTCCACAAATCCAAACTGGGTGGGGTCCAGTGTTTGAAGGTTGCCAATGTTTTTGTTTATAAGTTCCATGATAATAAGTTCCATGGCCTTGCAGATCAGGCTCATCCGACTGATGGGGCGGTAGTTCCCAGGATCCAAGGTGGATCCCCCCTTGTGGAGTGGGATAAATGTAGCTGTGCACCACTCAGTGGGCATGAAGCCTGAGGTGAGGCTATGATTAAACATGACACTTATGTGAGGTGCCAGTTCATTTTGTAGTTCATGTAGTACACAGCCCAGGATGTCATCTGGTCCCATGGATGCTGTATTCTTAGCCTTGGAGAGTGCATTTTTTTACCTGTGTGGCCATTATTACCGGAATTTGGCAATGTACTGGTATTGAGATGGACCATTTAGGGGGTGAGAGGGGGGTGAAGTTGGCACTGAATTGATCTGCCAGGATATTGGCAATATCCTTGGGATCAGTATATTTAATGCCATTCTGTTGTAGCTCAGAGCAGATCTGAGCATTGCCATTTAGATTCTTGACATAGTTATAGAATGCTTTGTTGGTCGTCTTTGGAATCTTTGGCAATTTTATTTTTGTAACTAGCTTTGGAGGATTTTATGAGGGATCTCAGCTCCTTACTGAGGCTGGTAAGGGAGTTTTATGCATCCTGGGATTTTCCTCTTTTCTGCAACAGTTTCTTCCTTTTGTTGTAAAGTTTTTTTTATGGAAGGGGACCACCAGATTGGCTTTTTTTTTTGGAGGAGAGCATCTTGGTTCTTTTTGGGATGGCACGATTCATGCATGAGTGGATGTGCTTGTACAGTGCCGTAGTGTAGGATTCAACAGTCAAACTTTCAGTTCCCATCTGCTTGGGTGTCATGAAGTTTGTCACTTCTGACTTGAGTAGCATGAAGTTGGCTTTGGAGAATGTTTTTATGGAGGTTTCCTTACTGGAGGTGGGGGTGGGGATGGGGATGGGATGTGGATGTTAAGGGTGATTAGCTTATGGTCAGACCTGACCAATGAGGGGGTGACCATAGGTGTGGAGCAACGATTTCCCATGTTGGTAAGGACCAGGTCTAGGATATTGGAGGCCCTGGTGGGACTATGGATTAGTTGATCCAGGGCATTGGAATTTATGAATTCCAAGAATCATTGGGCAAAGTCACCCCTACAAGCCAACTACTTACATCTGGAATGACAGAAGGTGAACTTGAGAGTTGTGTCTTATCAGCAGACTATATAGGGGAATAAAATAATAAAAAATTCAAGTCATACTTGGAGATATATTTCTCCATCTAGTCTTCATTATGTCTTAGCCAGGAATTAAGTGTTTTGTTTCTTCTCTGACACTTGGCAACTTCCCATCTGCAGTTCATACAGCAAACAACCTTTGCTGCTGATATTGCTCCACAGCCACACCTTTTGGCCACATCTCTGAGGAACCTTGCTTTAGGCTCACTCTTTTTTGGTCCTTTAATGAAGACAAACATGGTCAAGATGATTTTTGCCTGGCTTTGTTTTATTCTCCATTGTACTTGACTTAAATTCTCTGATATTAATAAAGAATTAAGTGTAGGAATTATACCTTTTAATCTATGACCTATCAGTTTTTGAGCTAGTGATATACCTCAATTTACCATGGGGCATTCTTATATAAATGTAAAGGTAAGTGAACATCACTATAGTAGCTACTGAGATGCTCAGAGGTAAGTATGGATCTCTATGTGGACAAATACTCACAGTGCTCTGTGAGTTCTTCATGAGATATTTTGACAGTCTGTGGAGCCCTGTCAACTTGACCATCAGACGTGAGTAGTTAGGACAAGAGGTCCCTTATCAAAACTCATCATTCTATGAATCTCCTGACTTCCATACTTGAATGCTGTCTATCATAATCTGATATTCCATACACTGATCATATCTCTACTTGCAATATATATTAACTTAGTAATTTCAATAGTACAGATCAAATGCACATTTTGATATTGAAACAAATCTCACTACTCCATTTTCTTTATGGGACTTGATTTTATATTTTTCTCTTGGATTATTATTATAGTAGGCCTTACATACAGCTCAAATCTTCTGAACATCTTGATGTATTTGAAGTTTATATTTTGGCCACAATAATACATTACAACATTTTTTCTTTTTGATTAACAATTCCCAGGTATGACTCATAAATTCTTGTCATTTCTTTCCTTATTGATTAGGTATTGTTGATGTATCAGCTTTAAATGTTCAGCCTTATAAGCTATATTTTCCCCCATGGTAGATTTCTGTTCTGGCCAACCTCTGGTAGTTACTATTCAAACCATCTTCATTTTCAGACTGGTCTCAGTCTTCTTCTTCTTTGTCTTTCAGCTTTTCCCGGTTAAGGATCGCCACAGCGGAACTCCGGTCTACTAATGATTGACAGTGGATTTTGTACGGTGCCAAGTTGCCAGCCCAACGCCCAACCTTCAAAGAATTAAGTGTAGGAATTATACCTTTTAATCTATGACCTATCAGTTTTTGAGCTAGTGATATACCTCAATTTACCATGGGGCATTCTTATATAAATATAAAGGTAAGTGAACATCACTATAGTAGCTACTGAGATGCCCAGAGGTAAGTATGGATCTCTATGTGGACAAATACTCACAGTGCTCTGTGAGTTCTTCATGAGATATTTTGACAGTCTGTGGAGCCCTGTCAACTTGACCATCAGACGTGGGTAGTTAGGACAAGAGGTCCCTTATCAAAACTCATCATTCTATGAATCTCCTGACTTCCATACTTGAATGCTGTCTATCATAATCTGATATTCCATACACTGATCATATCTCTACTTGCAATATATATTAACTTAGTAATTTCAATAGTACAGATCAAATGCACATTTTGATATTGAAACAAATCTCACTATTCCATTTTCTTTATGGGACTTGATTTTATATTTTTCTCTTGGATTATTATTATAGTAGGCCTTACATAGCTCAAATCTTCTGAACATCTTGATGTATTTGAAGTTTATATTTTGGCCACAATAATACATTACAACAATTTTTCTTTTTGATTAACAATTCCCAGGTATGACTCATAAATTCTTGTCATTTCTTTCCTTATTGATTAGGTATTGTTGATGTATCAGCTTTAAATGTTCAGCCTTATAAGCTATATTTTCCCCCATGGTAGATTTCTGTTCTGGCCAACCTCTGGTAGTTACTATTCAAACCATCTTCATTTTCAGACTGGTCTCAGTCTTCTTCTTCTTTGTCTTTCAGCTTTTCCCGGTTAAGGATCGCCACAGCGGAACTCCGGTCTACTAATGATTGGCAGTGGATTTTGTACGGTGCCAAGTTGCCAGCCCAACGCCCAACCTTCAAAGAAGGCACACCCATTCACGCAACCACCTACCTGCATGTCTTTAAATGTCAGACTGGTCTTAGTACACTTGTGAAACGTTTTAGTCACAGATAACTGTGGAATTGTGCAGTTAATGTCCAATTTATCATCAAGAAGATCTGTATGTGAACAACTCAGTATTTGCAATATGCTTCTCTTTTCCTTGTTTATACTTCACAGCTAAGTCATACATTTATAACTACAATGCCATTATCTGTACTCTTAGCAGGGTCTTGTCCCAAAACATATAAGTGCACTGTGTAATGGCTTAGAATGTGTGCACTTTTTTCATGAGTATATTCATGAAACTTTCATAAACATACACTAAGCAAGTTATCTGTTTTTTTGTCTAAGCATCCTATTGTCAGTAAAGATGCTGAACTTCTAAGCCATTGACATCTACTTGCAAACTGACTTACACCAAAATACTTGAGTGTGGGCATCTCGTTTCAAGGTTTTTTCTTGTTCTATACTCCAGAATCATTCCATAGCTTATTACAATAATTTACTTAATGTCAAACTGGTGTCTGACATATTCAAAATAAACTTTGAAAGATGCTGTATCATACCAAGAAATTTAATGAAACCTTGATTATTGTGTAGAGAAGGGCATTATACTATTGCTTTGCCTTTCTTACTGTCTAATCTAATTAAAAAATATATATAATATTTCCATGATTTTCTTTGTCTGACCACTCTGTCAATAATATGCCATCAATATTAACATCATTTCATGTTTTGATTACCTATGCAACAGCTGTCTAAATTCATTTTCAGTTTCTCCATCTGTTAGCTTTATGAACTTTGTTCTGTGAGCTTTTTATCTGTCACAAAGCAATTTCATTCACCTTGCAGACATCCTTTGCTTTATTTAACATTAAATCTGAATGTCAGCAGTGTACCCCACATGATCCTTTCTGATATTACATAGAACTCCTTTTCATACTGATGAGTTATATAACTCATCAAATTTATAGTCCTTGGCTTAGATGTTTAATGCCATAACATAAGCATCTCTAGGCTCAGTGGGAACCTGTGCCTTCACAAAGAACAAATGATGCATATATGATAGACTTGTCCTCAGCTAAGAGTAACTCAGAGACATCTGTTTCCAACTGTCAAAATAAAAACTGCTAAGTACTTTCAATGCTTCTTTCCTTATGACGTTCAAAACTGTTAGTACACCTTTTTTGACAACTTTTTTCACACACAGCTGACCTCACAGCTTTTGATTGATTGTGAGGTCTGCCTTCGTGTCCTAGCCTCCCTCTCCCAGTCAGCACATGTAACACCCTAGGTGGGATGTTCATTGGGTGGACCACATTGATCTGCTCCTTATTTCTGCAAAGAGCTGCCCTGCCCATTCTTCAGGAAGTACTCTGCTGTTGACTCCCCCAGCTCCACAAAGAAACTACAGCAGCTTTGTGTACCCATGCATGTGCCACCCAGGATGGGAAAACCCACCCTCATTTGCCAGTGCCTCAGATGTCTTAGTCACCCTGGGTGTAGTTGGGGCTTACGCTTCTATGCCATAGTGCTGGCTCATGCTATTCCTTTTCAGGCTTCTTAGATATATAGCTCACATTTAGGAAGGAATCAAATTTTTGGACCCAAAATTTGCATTTCCCAGAGAAACTGACATGGAGAGAGGTGTTACTGCTAGCTATATCATTTCTCAAACAAAAATTAAAAAAAAAAGAAAAAAATGTGATTAGTTATGGCAAAATGTAACTTTTGGTATCAATGATCCTATTATTTGAATATCTATTGTCATGGTGAGAGTTTTCACATAACTGTACTGTCTCTATTCATAGGTACATGGGTGTAAACATCTGTGTTAATATGTTTTGACCAGCCGCATTGATCTACAAAGATAACTCTTACATGATTTAGGCTCAAAGGCAATAACCAGATATATTGTCAGTGTAGTCAGATGAATACATTTTTCTAAGTAGATTTAAGAAAATGTATGGCTCAAAGATGCCAGTACACTCAGACATGTCAACTAAAGTTTGTAATATACATCTGTCTACACCATACATAGAAGTGTGCATGTGACTCAAAAATATGTTTATAGTTTTAGAGGTAAAATGTAAAAATAGGTGTTTTTAATTGTATAGGATTACACTTGTGTTTGTGTGTGTGAGGGTCCACAATATGATGCTTTCATACAAAATTAAAATTTCTGGTTACGCCACAATGTGGTCTTCCTTATTCTTAGTCCTCTTTTTAGCAAAACAAAGACCATAGCTATGCTTATACACATACCTGTTGATGTAGGTAACTATTTGAAATATCAGGACCTGCTAGAGTGAGTCCTGAAACATGGAGATTGACTGTCTGAACAGATGGACTTGCGTATATTAAATCCGTAATGGTCTTAAGGATAGTATAAGGTTATAGCATATGCCAGATTAGACTGCTACACTTGCTGTGAATGCCTTATCCTAGCCTCTTGATATTGGATGTTCATACAGAAAGTGTTATCCTAGATGTTTGATATTGGCTGTTAATATCACTGTGGCAGAAGGTTACTGCAATTGTTTTCCATAGTTTAATATTGTGAACCAACTGCTTTATCACTGTGAATGTTAGAGGCATGCTAGCAAATACCTCTGTATTATTTTAGATAACTTTCTACATCCCATTATTCCCTTGTAATTAAGTCTCCCTGTTTTTCTGTTGCTATACTTTTCAGCAGTCTACCTCTCTGAAATCAAAAGCATGACCTTGCACCATAAAAACCTGTTCAGATGCCTCAAATGGTGACCAACTTACCTGCAAGATAAAATATGTACGTCCTGCCCAGGTAACTTTCTATTTGTAATAGTTATCACTTGCCGGTGTAATACTAAATGGTGTGCACACATTCCTTTGTTGGTTCCACTTATCCCTGCCCCTATTTTTACTGACTCACCCCTAGCATCCATAGTCCTTCTCTCCTTATCTGCATCTCATTTTTCACCCCTTCTCCTCTATAGAGTAACTTGTTAAAGACATACCCAACATACAGTCTATAACTCTAGTTAAATCAGAGCAAGATCCATCTAGACATAAGTGCAGTATCTCATCCTGACTTTAACATAGTAAACCTACGCTTTGACCTGTGTTGATTTCCCTGATTGTTTCTGGAATTGCTGCTGAGCTAGGTCTCTACCAGCTATATTTGCCCTCGCTATGCTCAGGCTCTCTTCGCTCCCCTACCCTACCCCCATTCTCACTCACCCCCCTCTTTCATTACATTTAAACTCATCTAGACCACCCCCCTTTTCACCATCATCCAATCAACTAATTCCATATCACACCTAGATATCTGGGTGCTGAGAAAGAATATGATAATAAGTAGTTGTATGGTATTGGCCATTTTGCAATGTGACTGATATTGGATATAGGGTAAATGTGAAGTGTGTGGTACTAAGATTCTTGGAAAATTGGTGTTTAAAGTATGATTGGCTACTAATAGATAACTAGAAGATATGTATTCTGCATCTTACTGTATGTGTACTATTTTACTATCTAATTATTGTATATTGCTTGTACTTCTGTGGAGCTTTTCTCCCCGGGCCTCTTCTAAAAATGGGTTTCTGGCCTAGTCAGACTTTCCTGGTAAACAAATGTAATTAAATAAAATAAATAAATAAATCCCAAAAACTCTAAGCTACTACTGTTTTCTTCTAAACCACATCCACAGGAATTTAAAATATACTCCCATAACAAAACTGAAATTGAAGTAGTGAAGACAGCAAAATTACTAGGCATTACTATAGATGACAAACTATCCTTTGAACAACATTTCCTTAATACAATAAAAAAAACACATTTTAAACTAGCCAAACTCTACAGGCATAAATGCTACACAATAAACCTACAAAAATAAAACTGGCAAACACCATCCTACTCCCCTCCCTCCTCAACGATTCACGCATTTTCACCAACCTACACACATCTCTAAGTAACAAACTACAATCATGCTATTATAAAATTGGAAGATTTGCCTCCAACCTTCCAGTCTGCACACACCACTGTCATACCATTAAAGAATTGCAATGGTTTGAATTCCCCCACTACCTTCACTTCACTCAACTAGCTCTTCCTCATAAACTAATATACAATCATGAATACTGCCCCTCACTTCATTCTATCCTACAACCCTACACCCCCTCATGAAAGCTTTGGTCTACTAAATAAACAGCTTCTAAGTGTATCCAAATCCAATAACAGTGCTGGACAAAGCCTGTACTCCCAATCCATAGCAAAATTATGGAATTTCCTACCCCCCTCGATTTCTCAACTTAATTCTATAAAAACTTTCAAATTTGTCCTAAAAAACACTTTCTTAATAATCAAGTCTGTCCTTGTGTCCATAATTACAGACCACCATAAACAAACTGTAAAAATTTTGTTGACTAGTAAGACTTTTCTAACGCTTGAGTAATTCTTTGAAAACCCTCTGAACTTCATTTACTTTTCTACATCAGCTAAGCTACCATATTCGTTTGTCAAATATATTCAGACTAAATCCTAAAAAAATATATATATATATATATATATATATATATATATATATATATATATATATATATATATATACATACATATATATATATATATATATATATATATATATATATATATATATATATATATATATATATATTGAACGCCTGCTACTAACACCCAACCAAATTGTATAAAACTTACTCTGTGTATAACTAATCACAAAAAATTGTATAATAACTTTGTACACTGTTTTATTATTGTAAATATTTTCCTGCTGTAAAATGTTAGATTTGTAACTGGAGCTTTTCTCCCCGGGCCATCACTGAAAATGGGTTTCTGACTCAGTGGACTTTTCCAGTCAGCAAATGTCAATAAATAAATCCATTTCCTGGATTTTTCCTTTTCCTATCACATATCAGTTTCAGAGTTGGTATATATAAGTTTGGGAATTTACATTGCTCTGTGTATCTATGTCTCTTTATCTAAACATGTATATATGGGTCTACTTCAAATTATCACTTCATCGAATCCCACATCATCAAAAATACACCATTGAAACAGCAGAACATCGAACACCTGGAACATCAAAAACAAGCACCAAGAAAACAACTACTAACCCCCCCCCCCCATATATCAACTCCGAGATCGCACTATAGTGGAGAAAGGGCAAAGTTCACCATGGTGGCCACGTAGTTCTTTTTCCCATGAAAGTTTTCTATGCTACGGGTGTTCGATCTTTTGCAGTTTTGGCGATGTCATCTTGATGATGTGGAATTCGATGAAGTGGTAATTCGATACTTTGAAGTATACCCATATATGGCCGTATGTAGATGTATGCCACCATGTGTTTAGCAAAACAGTAACTAGCACTGTCACCTCATATTGATGCTATAGTTATTTTAAGCACATCCTGTCTGTATTCTCCAGTACACATTTTGCAGAGGCAGAATATTATCATTGCATACATTTGTAAGTTTCAACAAGAAGGGTGCTGAAGTCTGGACAGGTTCTACCTTATATACTTGCTAGCATAGTTTTCTTGGAAGGTCTGCCTGATGGCTGCTGAGATCATTCCATCTATGCCTGTACTTATTAATCTAGGTGAAGTAATTGCTAGTTACTTGCAAGATGTCACATTGGGTGAAGAACCTATTTTCCTTGTGAGAGACTGTGTTTCTCTATAAGTTGAAAGTACAGATATATGCACATCATCCCACCAGAGGACATAGGTTCCCTGTCTAACTTTTATGTTAAGAGTTATTGGTAATGCAGTAACATGTACTGGGCTTTGCAGCACTACCACTTTCCTGTGTATAGTCTAAGTGATGGGATAATGGAGGTGTTTATTAACCCAAGAAGCTGACTTAGTCCAATCTCTGGAACATGTGATTTGGCTGTTTATTGCCTGTGTCTTCACATTACTAAGTGTGCTGTGCCACTCGCACATTACCTTGCCTATCACGGCAAAGACCTCAATAGCAACATTTCAGTGTTTACACTGCTGACTGATGATGTTATTCATCATCAGGAGCCCCCTTTTTCCCATTTTCTACATGGGGTTGAGGTGTCTTGTCACTTGTTGCCATCTCTCCGTATTTAATGTCACTCTGCTGTCTTCTTTGGCACTCATACCTGACTGTTGCAGGTCTTCTCTCACACAATCCATCCACTTTTTTTGCCTGACATCTTTGTTTCCTCTTGCCTTCTTCCTGTCTGTCCCAAATCATCTTCAACAGATTGTCTTCTGCTTTCCTGCACATCTGCCTGAATCACCATAATCTTTTCTCTCTGACCTTTTCTGCAGTTAGAGCTACTTTCGCTTCTGCTCTTATGTCCTCATTTCTTTTATCTGTTCCACAGTGTGCATCTTACCACCCATCCCAGGCACTTAATCTCCATCACTTCTAGCTTCCTCAAATGCTCTGTCGTTACTGCCCAGGTTTCAGTACCATACAGTAGTACTGATCACACCATTGATTTGCACGCCTTACTTTTCAACTTCTTTGGCATTCGTCTGTTAAATACTACACCTGACACTTTGTGCCAGTTGTCTGCAGCCTCTCTAATTCTGGCTTTGACCTCCTCATTCAGACTTCCCTTCTCCTCAACCACCCCTCCCAGATACTTGAAGCTATTAACCTGTTCCACTATTTTCCCTTCTATCTCAGTTTTCAGCTTCGGATTTCCCCCATTTGCTGCCATTACAACTGTTATCTGAACTCAGTTTCATTCCATGTACCTTCAGTTTTGCATTCCATTCCCCTATTCTTTGCTGAGTTCTTGCTCAATACCTGCCTGTAATGCCACATTGTTTGCATACATTAACTTTGTTGATCTGTCCCCTCTGACCTGCTTGTTATTATAGTCCATCACCACTATGAACAGCACTGGCTTCAGATCTGAACACTGATGCACACCCTCTCTCACTGGGAACCTCTCTGTAAGACTGAACACTGTTCATATTTGAGTCATTGGGTCCTTGTGCATAGCTTGCACAAATTCTACCAATGACTGGTTTCAAACCACCAAAGGACTGCCCAAATCAGATTTTTTGGGACCTTGTCATATGCTTTCTCCAAATCTAGGAATGCCCAGTTGGACTCTTTCCTTATTTCTAGCTTCTTCTCAAGTATCTGTTTCACTGCAAACATCAGGTCAGTTGTCCTGCATCCTGATCTGAATCTGAACTGCTCATTTCCCATTTTACTTTGTACTACTGTTCATATTTATTTATCAGTCACCCTCTCCAGAACTTTCATCCAGTGTAGTAAAAGTTTGATATCTCTGTATTGCACACAGTTGTGAATATCCCCTTTGTTTCTGAACGGTCATCTGGGATAGGTCTTTCTCTCCATACTACTATGAGTACCCTCAGGAGCCATTTCTCCTCATCTCACTCAACATCTTGATCATATCTGCTGTGATCTCATCCGAGCCTGATGCTTCCCTGACTTTAGTGCTGTTCTTACTTCTATAGTGAGCTTCTCATCTTCACTTACCATAAGTTGTGTCTGGGGCAGTACAGTTTCTGTGGGGTTTTCTTCATTCAGAAGCTACTGCAAGTACTCCTTCCATCTGCTTTTGATATCCTGTGGACTGGTGAGCAGGTTGTTGGCATCTTTTATGAATGGTGTCTGACTATCTTCTTTATGTTTCTGTCTTTGCCTTGCAACTTGATACGAGTTTCTTTGTGCCATCCACTGATGGGTGGGATTCATGTTCACCTATCTTGAGAATATTGTGGACCACAGTAGATGCCTGAAGCAGTTGGTCTATACAGCTCTTCCCCTTATAGGGCATCATCTTGAGTCTATGCTGCTGTCCACAACTCCGTTCTTATGTGAGTTTGAGTTGGAAACACTCAATATGTTTTGTGGAGGTGTGAGAAATCCTATAGAGACACAGGGAGAACATGCAAACTCCAAACAGGCATTGGTCGGAGATCAGGAGTGAACTTTGTACCTTGTGCATGGGAGTTAGTAGAAGTTCTTAACCATCAATACCAGTGCTAAATGTGCAGTCTGGAAATGAGAGCTATTAATGAGACATCATGTGAAGTACACTAAATTCTCATTGTGCTGTGACTCTGTTGGTTTATTATATGTGGAAATTATTTGTTGAGTGATATGAACAGCCATTTTCTTAGTAAGTATGTTTGTTATTCACTTAAGAGTGCAGTGTGTGTGTGCAGCTACCCTGCATGTACTGTTTGTGCATTTTTACTACCACTGCCTACTGCAACTTTTATGTAATGCTGGTATATGTACACACAAACGCTAGTTATTTGTACTGTCACATCCCCATAGCCACATGGTAAAAATGGAGAGATGATAAAATCAACAAGCAAAGGAGAGTAGTCTTGGTGTATACCTTCACAAGGTGGACCCTGTTTTTAACATAATCTCATCAATATGACACATATTTAGACTGTATTTTACATAGCATATATCATAGACATTAATAGGTTAAAAAATAAAAAAGAGCGCTGGGTGCACAAGTCCCATGATAAAAAAGTGCGAAATCCTGGTAAATGCACTGATGCCATGACTGGAAAAAATGACAGTGTAGAATCCTCAAGACACAGAAACATTGGGTGGAGCCTGAATGGCTAACTGAAAGCAGCAGATTCTCAGAGCTCCATAAAACTAATATAAAATACAGGAAATATTTTTTTTTAACAGAAATACTCAGAACTAGTAGATAAATCCTTTAAACATACAATTAGAAAATTTGGTAGATTTACGTGAACTTTTTCCTGTCGAACTATAAAGGAGAATATTTTACCTGCTGAGATGACTACTTCAAAGAATTCTCACTCTTGACTTGGCTTTAAAAAGAGAATTGCAACTGATGACTACTGCGATGCAAGAACTGTCATTAAAAATGGATGACTTCAAGGAAAATCTATAAAATCTCAAGGAAAATTGTCAGAAACAAACAGATGCACTTAAAGATCTTATTCAGCAACATCAATCTAAAATAATACACACAGAAACCTCTCTGAATGACACTGAGGGAAGACTCAAAAAAGAAGAAACCCAGAAGGAACACCTCATTAAACAAAACATTTGGCTCCTTAACAAAGTTGATGACCTTGAAAACAAGGAGAGAAGATCTAACATAAGAACTTTTGGCATCCCAGAGAGAGCTGAAGGGGAAGATATCATCAATTTCTTAAATACATGGATTCCAGAAGTCTTAGACTTAAAGGAAGGTTCCTCATTTGGCATCGTGAAGGCTTATAGAGCTTTAGGAAGACCAGCATCAACATCTTCTTCTACTCCACTTAGATCAATAGTTATAAAGTTGTTATCCTATTTGGATAAAGAATTGGTTCTAAAAACTGCCTGGAGGAAGAGTCCTTTAAAATATAACCAAAACCCAATAAGGTTTGACAACAATTATTCTGCTAGAGTACTGGAACAGAGGAAAAAAGCTTGGTCACTACTAAAGCTTATAAAGCAAAACAACATTAAAACAGAACTTGCCTTTCTTGCCAGAATAAAAATCCTACATAAATGAAATGAGAACTTTCGATAACTTAGAAGAAACCACTGCATTCATTAAAAACAACAATGTTATATCCATACCTGAAGATATGGATTAGACGTCTCCCTCACTGAAGAGGGTCATTGACAAATCTTCTTGGACTGATGTTAAAAAGAAAAAGCAAAAAACTGAATAAAAAATTGCTGTTCTTTCTAAATCTCTCAAAGTATGTACTGCAACTTGACTTACATTCACAATGTGTTTGTCCTATATTTCAAACAAGGTATGTAATGTAAGTGTTCTTATTTATTTATATGCAAAGTGAAAAAGGAAAAAAAAAAAATTAGTTTTATCCCATGGGTTCTCCTGTTCAATTCTCAGCTGGAGTGCCTTCTGTGTGGAGTCTGCATGTCCTCCCCGCAGTCGAGTGGCGTTCGAAAGACAAGCGTGAATTGGCGTGCCTTCACTGAAGGTTGGGCATTGGGTTGGCAACTCAACACCATAAAAATCTACTGCCAATCATTAGCGGACCAGAGTTCCGCTGTGGCAACTCCTAACCGGGAAAAGCCAAAAAGACAAACAAGAAAAGTTAAACAGTAAATGGTTTTACATTTCATAACTTAAAAAGGGTGACAAATTTACTAGTCCTGGTTTCTTTCAACTCCTATATGCAGCTTTGAGTGCCTTTGGTATGTAGTTCTTTCATGCAATTATATCTTAAGTTTAAAATATTCACTAACTAGTTACTGGAGTTATTGAAAAGAACAGTTTACTACTGACTTAAACTATATATATATATATATATATATATATATATATATATATATATATATATATATATATATATATATATATATATATATATATATATAGCGCACATCACTTATTAACCACAAACCTGTACTACATGCATTTAATATAAATTTCACGTATTCTTGGGTGTACTGGCCAAACAATACTTAGATAACGCCAACCCTTGCACGTGTGATGGTTAAGCGTTCAGTGCACATCACTTACTAACCACAAACCTGTACTACATACATTTAATATAAATTTCACGTATTCTTGGGTGTACTGGCCAAACAATACTTAAATAACACCAACCCTTGCACGTGTGATGGTTAAGCGTTCAGCGCACATCATTTACTAACCATAAATCTGTACCACATGCATTTAATATAAAAGGAGAAAGCAGCAAGGACTTCCATAAGAGTGTAGGATAATGTACAATGAAGGGTAGCGTTTAGCCAGTCCTAAGGGAACACCACTACAGCCACCTAACTGTAGCTCGCTGAGTGTGCTGGGCAACAATAACCGGACACGCCATACTCTGCACGTGTTCTGCTGGGATGTCCTAATTATTATCCTGCTCAAAACACTTCCCCAATGCTGTTTAAAGGACCAGTTTACTGAAATAACACCTAGCCCACGTCGCACTGCCTACTTAGTGGAATTAGACTGTTTGCTTTCCCTTGAACGCTTACTGTATAGCATGTTGCTGAAGCATTTGCGGACTTAACTCTTTGTGATTGTATGCTATTGCTGTGTGCCAATGTTTCTCTGAACTGCTTACTAAAGTGCATTTTATTAGTATAGATTGTTTTGAAAGTGTGATGAATATGTTGCTCAGAATACCTGTGTTTTAACTCTTATATTGAAAAGTATAGATTGTTTTGAAAGTGTGATGAATATGTTGCTCAGAATACTTGTGTTTTAACTCTTATATTGAAAAGTATATGCTATTGTGGGCCAATGTGTTTCTGTAACTGTTTAAGTGCAATTTCTCTCTCTACATTCTCTCCTCTTCTCCAGCTTTCTAACCCTGCAATACTCCCTGTGACTACGCCTGGCTTGGTTGCCTACACCTAACCTAAAACATAACAAGCTACATTGCCTCATCCCCGTATGGGAATAGGGCTAATCTCCTCATAGAAGAACTCAAGAAAGTATGTACAACCGCTGCTAACCTTGTATTATTAAAGAATTCTAAAGCCCTGCTAGCTGTTCAGTATGCTCCCTTGCCAGGAAACCCAGCAGCCAAATGCTAATTAACCCTGTACTTCCAATATTAGCCCTCCTCTAGCTCACTTTTTACCAGACTCTCTCCCTAAAACATAATCCAGCCTAGGGATCTACCCTGGTGAAATCACAGGTGCATTTCAGCATTTGTCCACTAGGTGGCACCCTCTCCCCACTATTCCCGATTTCCCATATCTTTTACTTTACTCTCTAGTATTCTATACATTTTAAATTCCCTTTTTTCTTTTCTCTCTCCCTCTTCCAAACGTCGTTGGCAACTCCATCCCACTAAATCCCCTGTCCCTTGTACTTACCTTCTCCATTCAACAGTTCACTGATAGGCTCTCGCTCTTGTCCTGCCTTCCTTGGCTCTTCCCACTCAGTTCGCCCTACGGGCTCACTCCGCTCTCCCCCTGCCCCCAATTCTCACCCGCCCCCAGTACCACACCCACTACATCACCTATCCAATTGCACTCCACAACTCTCTCTGTATCCACTCCCTTACCCCGTCCATTCTAACCATCACTCATCCCCCTAGAAAACCCTACTTCACCAATTAGTGTCCTCTACTCAAACCTACACCCACTACCTAACCCCGCCCATATAAACCATTACTCTGTACTACCCCTACAATTATTCAGAGACATACCTACCTCCAGTGCATAGAACCCTCTTGCTCCTAAAAGTTTACTTGCAACTACTTAGCAACTTTTAGCTATCTTCTTCATTTCTTGCTTTTTCAAAAGCCATCTATACAATGTTCCCAAAAGCCATATCCTCCTCCACTCTACTACTACTTCTCCTCAATATAGTCTACATTTACTACCTCACCCAGCCCATATATATTAACCACTCACAGGCTTTTCACATAACAATACATCTCAACTCACGTCCTTTAAAACCACACACCACAATATCTCCCCATCTTTATCCTATACAAAGCCATCTACTCTTTACTTATCAACCCTCAAAAACATCATACCACCATAGTAGCTAACAAATCCTTTATCAACATAATAAAGCCCAGCCTAAACTCCAAGCAGTCCAAACACCTCTCCAACCTAACCCTATATCTAATAACCACTCTACTATCAGGAGATATCCACCCAAACCCAGGCCCCTCCACCTCTACCACCATAGATAAGTCTATACTATTCACCTCTCTAAACTCCCAAAGCATAGTAAACAAAGTTCCAAACCTTCATGCTTGGCTTTCACATAATAAACCTGATATCCTATCTATCTCTGAAACTTGGCTAAAACCCCAAATAAAAGACCATGAAATAATGCCACCAAACTAGACAATCATCAGAAAAGATAGATCCCACAAAAAAGGGGGTGGAGTAGCTCTACTATACTCATTCTCCTTGTCAGTCACCCCTTATAACAAATCCATCCCAAATTTCAATGATGCTGAACTACTCCTATCACTACTTCAAGTCAATAAATACAAGCACATATGTATAGCCTCCCTCTATATCCCCCCTGGAGATAATATTACCACACTCGAGAATATCCTATTCTGGCTCTCCACCAACATTAGCAATGAAATCATAATTTTGGGTGACACAAATATCAATTGGTCCTCCATTCAGTCTTCCACAAACCCACTTAATATCAACCTTTATAACTTCTCACAGCTAATTAACAACATAACCCGCCCCTCAAAAACTCTTTCCAATGGTAGCATTCTAGACTGGATCTTAGTCTCTCACCCTCATTATTTCTCTGATAGTGGTACACTTCCAGATGATAGTGGTACACTTCCAGACTCCCTTAGTGATGACCTACCCATCTTCATATACCGACTCCCTGTACCTTTACAGAGAACACATAATTATATTACTACCCACAACCACAAAAACTTCAACCCAATAGCTTTCTCTGACTCTCTAAAAGTAGTTGACTGGAACATTCTAAAAACTTTACCTCTAGATAATGCTGTGGCCCACTTCAACACAACCTTCTTAAACCTCCTAGACTACCATGCTCCTTTAAGGACTAAAAGAATAAAACTAAAAACCAACCCCTGGCTAACCAAAAACACACAGCCATGTGACATAGAGATAAAGTCTGGGCACTTTAGCAGGAAAATTAATCTCCACTCATCCATAATGAATTCAAAACACTTAGAAACAAAGTAAAAAGGCTTATTATCACAGATCGACAAAACTACTTTTCCATACTCCAAAATACTAATAAAACAAATCCTCAAAAATTCTGGAAAGGAATCTTTACCCTTATCAACCCTGGCAAAACAGTCAACCCCAGCCCAGATCCCAATGCTACTGACATGGACTTGGCTACACAATTCAACTCCTTTTTCATTAACTCTATTTCCAAACTAACCTCCTCATTCTCCGACACCAACACATCCTCGACCTCACCCCATCCTCCTCTTCCACTTCCCTCCACTCCCATCACCACTCTCATTTCCTCTCCAATACCACCATCCTCTAATACCCTACCTCCCCTTCCTCCACCTTTCTCACTAAAACCTATTCCCACATCTACCATAAAAAAACTCCTCCAGAAACTAAAGCCATGCTCTGATGTCCCAGACAATATTCCTTCATACTTCCTTATCATAGCTGCAGAAGCCATTGCCTACCCTATTAGTATTCTAATCAAACGCTCTATCCAAGAAAGCACAGTACCCCAAATTTGGAAAAAAGCCTTTATCATACCTTTGCATAAAGGTGGCAATAATAACAATATGACAAACTTCCGTCCCATAGCTATCCTGTCTCCCATCTATAAACTCCTAGAAAAGTGTATCCATCTGCAGCTCCTACCTTACCTCTTAGACAATCACCTGCTGACTCCAACTCAGCATGGTTTTAGACCCGGCCACAGCACTATGACAGCCCTCCTCTTCTTCTTAGAAACTATAAATAAAGCCCGGGACTCTGGTCACATTGTTTCTACCCTGCTACTGGACCTCTCAAAGGCCTTTGACACTATCTCTCACAAACTATTTCTAACTAAACTCTCCCAGATTAACCTATCTCCCTCCTCATTGAACTGGTTCTCTAGTTACTTATCTAATAGATTTCAAGCAGTCAAATGGAAAAAATCCACCTCCTCATTCCTTAACACCCCAACTGGGGTCCCCCAAGGTTCCATATTGGGTCCTCTTCTATTTAACATATTCATAAATGACTTCCACAATTCTATCCCATTCTCTAATATCATCCAGTATGCAGATGATTCAACTATTATCTGCCCTGCCACATCCATCTCAGTTCTCCAAAAGCTTACACAAGATGCATTCTCAATCACTGAACAATGGATGAAAGAAAACCACCTAACACTCAATGCCTCTATAACCAAATTAATGGTATTTACTCCCTCTAAACTCATCTCTATCAACACAAACTCTTTTTCAATCACTAGCAACAACAACATATCCTTGGAATTGGTGCCAGAGGCCAAGTTACTTGGGGTTCAAACTGATAGCTTAAATTCAACTCCCACATACACCTAAATATCAAAAAAATTCATCAAAACTAGGCATGCTCTACCGACAAAATTGCTTCCTTACACCCTCTACTAAAATCACTCTTTCTTCCACATTACTTATCCCCTCTCTTCTATATGTAGCCCCACTCCTGACTAACCTACAATCTTCCCTCAAAACACAACTTTCCTCATGCTACAACAAAATAGCCAAATTTGCTACTAGTCGTAAAGCATCTACCCACCACTGTTCTTCTCTCCACAAACTAAGATGGCTAGAACTACCCAACCAACTCATCTATTCTCAACTTACTCTTGCTCATAAGCTCATCTTTAAACCCTTCCTTTGTCCATCCCTTTCCTCTGCCTTTAAAATGCACCTCCCCAACAGAGTACTCAGATCTAATAACCAAAACCTAATTGAATTATATAAACCAACTCGACCCCCAGGAAAAAATCTCCTATCCTATGGTGTAGTACATCTCTGGAACTCCCTACCTCCAGCCATTCATACCACTTTCAACCTCTTTATATTCAAAAAAATCTCTTCACTCTCATCTACTAACCCAGTGGGAATGCTCTTGCACCCATCCATCATAATTCTACACTGCCTTACCTCCTTCATCCTCCTTTCCATAAACTTCCTAGCTTCTGTCTCTCCTAACTTTTGTTTCCTTAGCTAGCTACCTAAGACACAATGGCTTCTCAGTATTCCTGTTGAAATGTTCATTTTCTAGCCTGTTTCATCTGTAATGTCACCTGAATGTTATACTCTAACTGTATAAATTTGTAAATATAGTAATATGGAGCTCCCTTTTTCTAGTTTGTATCATCTGTAATGTTCATCACCAGTATGATGCTCTAACCGTATAATTTTGTAAATATTGTAATACATATCTAAAAAATATGTAATCCTGTTTCTGGAGCTTTTCTCCCCAGGACTCCATTGAAAATGGGTTCATCTTGGCCCAATGGACTATCCTGGTAAACCAACTGCAAATAAATAAAATAAATAAATAAATATAAGATCTGCTCTTGCGATCAATAACTACCAGTAATTAAATGTAAATGTCATAGTAGCTTAGTAAATACTTGTTAATTACTAATACATTAATTTACTTTTCTGGCGATCACTACGTCTCATAGTGAATCATGTTCTGAATGGTTCCTATCTCTGATTAAAATGGAGTCTAACATGCTAGCCTTTATTGTTTTTCATGATTAATGAATGAGGCTTTGCTCTGTGAGAGGTGAAACAGGTGAATGCATCGTGATCTCTGTGCATCCGTTTGTGTCCTTCTTTCGATTGCCTGGAGTGTTACAATGGAAGTGGGTTCTGCTTAAAGTCATGACTGGTTACGTGAATGCTTTTTGAGAAGTAAGCCTTTTATGTCTGGTTTGTTTGGAAAGGGATTGGAAAAGAGAAAAAGATCTAGTTAGCGTTAGTAAAAGGGAAAAGATCTTGAAAGCTTGATGCCTGCATGTAAGTCAGGGACACTGATTAAAACAGGGATGTTTCTGTAAAACTGAAGAGATTTATGCTTCTAAGACTGTCTGTGATAGCTGGAAATTAAAGAGGTGAGCGTCTTTCATATGTGATGCTGAATGGATGATTAGGGCATGCGGTTGAGTTTGTTTTGTTTCGTGATGAGTAGATGGAGGTGAAGCTTTTCTCAGTGCTCGAGACAGTATATGATAGCCTGTCATCATCTCATATTTCACTGAGCTCAGATTACCATAGTAATGCAAGCAGAAAGTAGTAGCTCCCTGACTGGTTGTTGTGGTACAGCGGGCTTCTCCCTTAGTGAAAGTGATTTAGAAGTATTTGGTGACGATACTAGTGTCTTGTATAAAAGAGATGGCATTATTTATTGTAAGCCATGCAACAGTTTATATTTTTTTCTACACTATTTAGTAAACTGTTATTAATTTGTTTTCATGCTTCAGAGCTATGTTTGTGTTTACTATAAATGGCCTTACATGAACAAAAAGTGGAAAGTTCATAAAATCTCTAAAATAGAATGATATGTGCAGACTCATGCACATTTGGGAGAAAACAAGCAGTAAATAGTAGTGCATAAAATGACTTTCAGACAACCTGTGTTGTATCTTGTAATGCATAAAATAAGGAATTCTGTATATACGTTATAGCGTGTTTTAAACTTTCCAGATTATTTTTCTGTACCATAGACACGAGCTTATGCTTAATATATAGCACAATTTGCAAACAGAAGAGCCATGGGTTTAACTTATAATCATGTCTCTGTGAAGTGGGAACAGTGTTACCTAACTGTTGAATCCATGAAACAATGTAACAAACAGAGCCCTGGTTTTCAATATAATCACATTAACGTCTAAGGCAATTGCACCTAACTGTCTTATAATGTTATACTCCTTGACATACACTAATGAGAGCTGAAATTAATACCACGCCTTACAAATAATACTAATGTTACTTACTATATTTGTTAAAACTACAAATAATTATTAATAACAACCAAATCAATAATTATTCACTTAGTTAAATTGAGCCCCTATAAATACAGGAATTCACTAAAGTCATATTATTTTATATGGAGTTGTTCTAACAACTTTTGATAACATTTACTTTTTGAATATTGTTTACAATGTCTATGTATAAACACTCAGATCTCTTTACCCTTATTTTGGGAAACTGGATATGATTATAATTTGTACGCAAAAGAAAGGGAACATAAATATTGTATGGACTTGTTGAATATGTTATGTTAACCTAGGAACTTCCTTAGAACCAATTTGGATCATTTGTTTCATTATTTTAGTTAATTATACACCTCGCAAACACCTGGATTACTTAACATATAGTCTAAATGAATAACATGTATTAAGTCAGATTAGTAATTAAGCATATACTTGCTTACGCCTTTAAATATTGAAACTTAGAATTATATAAATTCTTGTTTGTTTCTTGTATTTTATGAATGGTCACTTTCACATTAACAATGTACTGATGACATTTGTATGTTGCTGATTTATAATTAGATTATAAGAAAAATTAAAGCCTGAATAGATGAATAACAAACACTCTAAGTTACTTAATTTACAAATTATCCTCCATTAATATTTATGGTTTTATGGGCTCAGAAAGAACAAAGAAGGTGGTTAGGATGGTTAGTCTAGCAGATTTATTGTTGTCTGTTAGACTAGAAATGTTTTTCATTCCATGTTTAGAGTGGGTTAAAATCTACACAAGTGCAAATCTTGTTAATATGTTTTTATTCAATTCTTTCTCTAGTTTTAAAATGCCTGACTTAAAACGTTTATTATAATTTTTCATGAAAAAAACCACTGTTGATTAAGATAAATAGAAATCTAATAATTGATACTGAGCTAGCTTTACAGGAGGAGCTTTATGTACTTAGGGTTTTAGTAACACAAAGTGTTTTTTCTTCTTTTTTTTTTTTTTTTTTTTTTTAAAGAATCCTGACATGGACCTAACATTGGTGTCTTTAAATACTAATGGCTTAAACAACCCGAACAAGAGATCCAATTTAGTAAGGTATCTAAAGCTAAACAAAGCTCAAGTAGTTTTTCTTTAAGAAACTCATTTTAAAATAAATGACACATTTATATGGGATCCTAATAAATACAGAATACTAGCTCATTCTCCCTACATATCTAAGACTAGTGGAGTAATAATTATATGGAAAAATAGTACATTAAATCCAGACATTATCTATAAACATGTAGATAGGGATTGACTCATAGCTATAGTTATACTAAAATTTAATAATAGAATTTGGACTTTAGTGAATTTATATTGGTTCCCTGGTATGGGGGTAGGACTAGCTAAGAAGCACTTAGATCTCATTACAACTATTTCTAAAGGTAATATAATAATAGGAGGTGACTTTAATTGTATCAGAGATGTTACAGAAATCACAAATAACCCCCCCCCCTCCGGCTATCACCCACTGCTAAAGTACTAAAAAATGGACTGATATGTTCAAATTAAGAGATGCCTATAATGCTATAGGACCTAGCTCTTTACTTTTTTTCACATCAAAACTATAGATATGGTACCCAAACCAGAATAGATAAAATATATGTCTCTCAAGATCTATATTCAAAAATCTTAAATTTTTCAATACAGCCATGTCCATTCTCAGACCACAATTTCCTTGTGCTGGAAATTCATATAGAATTCAAATCACTAGTTATCACTTCTGGGATTCCTTCATACATTACAAAAATCAAAGAATTTAAACCTTGGTTAATTTCTGAACTCCAATTCCTTCCTGGAGACTAATTACAAACCAGACACAAACATAATTATGGTTTGGGATTCACTAAAAGCCTATATATATGTATATATATATATATATATATATATATATATATATATATATATGTGTGTGTGTGTGTGTGTGTGTGTATGTGTGTGTGTGTGTATATATATATATATATATATATATATATATATATATATATATATGGTAAAACCATCAGCTGGTACAAAAATAAAATTAAAGAATGGGAATCAGAATTAAAGAAATTACAAAATCAACTTTTATTACTTAAGTCTAATAAGAATTTAAGTGCCATGGAGAATAAAATGAAAATAGAAAAAGCAAATAAAAATATAATGAAATACTATCCCATAAAACTAATTTAGCTTTGGAAAGATTAAAAATAAACTCTTATGCAACTTCTCCAAATCATCTACATAATATGTCTATGATAGTTAAAATAAATCAAAACCCAATAATATTGCTAGTATCTTACATGAAAGAAAGAAGAAAAAAGTATCAGACATAGGCGACATTTTAGATGCTTTTAAATATCACTATGCTGAACATAATAAAAGTGAAATAAATATAACTGAACATAGGAATCTAGAAAATATAATCCCCAGCATAAAAAACATCTCTGAAGAATTAGAGTTACAAAAACCAATTACACAGAAAGAAATTATAGACAAGATTAAAGAAAGTAAGTCTAATAAGGTGCCAGGCATAGATGGTTTAATTATTGAAATTTATAAGCTATTCCTCACTCCCATAACCTCTCTCCTACATAAAACTTTTCTTGAAGTCCAGTCATTACCAAAAATTCCCCCTTCATGGAGATATTCTTTAATTACCCCTATATTAAAAGAAAACAGAGACCCTAATTATTGCAACTCTTACAGACCAATATCTTTTCTGAATAATGATTATAAAGTCTTTGTCAATTGTGGTCAACAGAATGAAAATCCCTCTATCAAAATAATTAATGAAGCCCAAACTGGTTTTATATATAACAGACATACACAGGATAATATCAAAAGGATACCAACATTAATAGACTACTTTAATAGAGAAAATCAAGAAGCATTGATAATTGGGATAGACAAAGAAAAGGCCTTTGATTCCTAAATTGGGACTATTTAGTTAAAGTTTTGCATATATTTGATTTCCCTCTCTCTTTTATTATGCTCATAAAGAAAGTTTATGAAAATAACTTAGCATTCATCAAAATAGGCCCTTTTACTTCAGAAGGAATTCATATCACTAGAGGTACTAAACAAGGTTGTCCCATGTCACCTATTTTATTTGCATTGGCTATAGAAATAATTGCCATCTTAATATGCAACAATCCAAAGATAAGAGGTATAGATGTATATGATCACTATAGTTCCAAAATAATGTTGTTTGCTGATGATGTGCTTCTCACTTTGTCCAACTCTAAAGAAGTATTAGATGAAGTAGACTTGTTAATAGGAAACTTCCAAAAAAATCTCAGGTCTTTACTTTAATAAATTAAAATAAAAGTTTTTGTTATTAAATAAAAAAGAGGTGGTACAGGTATCTGTACATCATATTACTGGTAAACAAGTTTCAGCTTTAGACTATTTGGGGATATGCCTGTGTAAGAATATAATAGAAATCCTAAACATCAATTACACCAACATCATAGAATTAATTAAGACATTGGTGAATAAATTGAATAATATGTTAACATAAACATTTGAAGATAGACTACAATTGACAAAAATGGTCTTACTACCTAAAGTAATGTATATAGCACAGGCTCTTATATTTTTACCAGAAAAAAAAGATTTCTTAAAGAAATTACGTCAATTTTGTTGAAATTTTAATGGTATTCCCCCCAGAAAAATATAGTGGCATATTCCCATCATATTAGACAATGGGAACAAGGAGGGCTAAAATTCCCAGATATTGAAACATACATAAGGGCTTCTACAATCAAACCAGTGATAGATTGGATAACTCCTAAATATTCTGCCAGTTGGAAGCAATTACATTCCATAATACTAATGAATGAAAATGATATATCAAAATATCTTACAGTAACAGATAAAGATAATAGAATATGGTACTATCTGAGTATAAATCTACAATATAATTAGCAAAACCAAGTAACTTAAATTTAATAAACCATATTTTTGATGTCTTTAGGAAATTTATTAATACAAATATGGACACAAAACTGTGGTATGCATTCTTAACACCATTCAGTATTACAAGAAACTTCCCTGACATGATACATAGAGAGATTTTTACTTTATGGGAAATAGGATCTTAATATGCTGGCTTCATTGTATAGAAAATCAAGTCTTGGAAGCACAACATTTATTGTCAACTTATGGATTAACTCCTAATGATTGGTTAATACTTCAGAGTATTTTAACATACTCTAAGGATCTGTGTAGAATAGTAAATAATTCATCCTTTAAGAATACACCAAAATTCATAATTTGGCTATTTGAAATCATTAGAATAAAACTAATACAAAGAATGAGTTATCATACTTATATAATATATTAATTGCTTTTAAGACAGCTCCCAAAGTATTGTATTGGCAGTATTTAACTAAAGGTATTCAAATACCATTATCAATGGGAGATAAGACAAATATCTTTTTGTCAGTTAAACTAACTTCCCATTCATAATATTGGAGAAAATTTCATTGGAAATATCTACATAGATCCTTTTTAACTCCTGAGAAAATCTCAATAATAAATTCCTCCAGTAGCAAGTTATGCTGGAGATGTCAATTATCAACTAATATAGACTGGTCATATGTTTTTATGGTTGTACCATTATTAAAACATATTGGAATGAGATTAATCATTTTTTTACAAGCAGTATATACAGATACATTTGTCTTGACAAAACCCTTAATTTTATTGAATGTAATTAATAATCCACACTTGAAGAAAATGGACTTGTATCTACTATGGACCATACTAGCAATAGCTTGAAAATGTATAACCAGAAGATGGAAATCCAATGCAGCACCCACCGTGGAGGAATTCCAATGTTTACTGAAGAAGTTTGTATTAATAGAGATCAAAACTAAAGAATTAAGAATTTATCCTAAGCCATTAGTCAATAACCCATGGAGAAAAGTATTGACTTTGATTGACACCTTGCAACTGGAATCAGACTCTTCCTGATAATTATAGATAATATATCAAGATCATTATCTGTATTCAGATTTATTGTTATCTTAATCTACCTGTCAGGCTACATGTAAATATTGTATATAGTTAATTAAGTTTATCTAATGTAAACAAACCTTAGTATGTTATATCATCAAAGTAAAAATTATTTGAATAAAAAAAAAAGAGAGACAGAAACATTCTTACAATGGGGTTAGGCCAGGCTCAGGGGGGATCATGGCTCCCTGTTGTAGAAGGAAGTAATAGTCCACAAAAAGTGATATGCAAAAGCTATAATGATGATAGAGTGGACTGTCAAGGATAAGCAAGAAATTATGTATTGTCACTGTTATGGAAGAAGCCCAGACTTTCCGGATAGAAGATTTTCAAAAAGATTGTGACAGAAATTAAAGGAAAGAAAAATACTTGCACAAGAAAAAAAACCCAAAAGCTTCAAATGCAAATTTGTGTTCATTAATACAAGAGATTCATGAAAAATACTATATTGACCAAGACTCCTTGGTCCATTTGGAAAAAGAAGTGACTGAGGAAGTGCAAAAATATAAAGAACGAAACCTGGAGATTTTGAAAGGTAGAAAAAAGAAACCTGGACCTTGAAAAGAAAGAGAGATCTGATATGGTGCAATATTTATGCAAAAGAGAAAGCCAAACTAATCAATACAAAAAAGCAGCTCCAAAGATATTTGAAGAGAAATATAGGCAAAGGCACAGAGATAGGAATAATTTCACAATAAAAAAAAAATAAGATCACAAAGTTTGAATGTAGAACAGAAGATTAGTGAAGTAGAAGTTAAGCAAATAGAAGCTGAAGTTATGGAATACCTGCAAAGTAAAGGATTTAGTTAGAAAGTGTAACATAGGTTACATCACAGCATGATGGAATGATGAGTTCCCAAAGTAAGGAGAAACAGGTGGAGCAGGAGACATCTGAAGAAGAAGTATAGACGTGGGAAAGAAAAAGAGATTTAATATGGTGCAATATTTATGCAAAGGAGAAAACTGATTAGTACAAAAAGGCAGCATGAAAGATATTTGAAGTGAAATACAGGCAAAGTCATCAAAATATGGAAAATTTTACAGTACAAAACAATAACAAAAACAAAGGGGGAAGCAGAAAAGAAGATCAGTAATGGAGAAGTTAAATAGAAACTGAAGTTTGGATTACCTGCAAACTGAAGGATTAGTGTAGAAAATCGAACTCTGATAATGTCACAGCATGATGGAATAACGAGTCCCCAAATTAAGGTTAAACAGGTGGAATGGGAAGCATCTGATCAGTTGCCACATACGGATATTCTGGAGCCTTTAGTAGAAGGCCAGTACAGGAGTTCAGTTGGAGTTGCACAGCAAGGGAAGGATCAAGAAACTGTAGCAACCCTGACACAATCAATGTTAGTCATAAGCCAGTGAGTTCCCATATAAAAGAGCAATGGATGATGTAGGATGCAGCTGAAAAGAATATGTCAGAGGAAGATGTTCTGGAACATTCTGTTGAATGCCTACAGGAAATGGAGAATAGAGAATGTGCCCTCAGTTTAAAAGAAAAAGATCTAAGGGAAGAGTTGCATGATTTAATAGAAGTGGATAGATATATTATGATTGATGAAAGAAATAGATCACAGAAAGTAAATAATCAAGACTGTTAACAGAAATTCATGTGATATAACAGGAGTAAATATAATATATTACTGTGCAGCTAAATTAATAACAGGTAAAGTCTTACCGTAAAAATACAGGGCAATAAGGGAAAGGAAGAGAAGAAAACAAATGCCAGCATGGAAGTATTGAATAGAGAAAACTATAAGCAGTTGAGAGAAGAAATGTTACTGTTAGAAGAGTATAGAACAGGGAATAGATCAACAAAAATACTTAGAACGATAGACATGATAAAAACAATGCACAGTATTAAATACACAGTATTAGAACAGACTAGGATCTATCGTGCACTATTGCAAATAATGAACTAAAGATCTTGGCACAGGCAGAAAAGATATGCAGGTAAATATAAAGGAAAAGTACAAAATAAGCAATTCACTGGTGACCCAAAAAGTTTTATAGAAAATTAGGAAACAAAGCAAAAGGAATAGAAATACCACCAAAAAAAAGAAATAGACACATTTTGGTGAAGTATCTATGAAGACCCTGTGGAGTATAACAAAGATGCTGAATGGATAGAAGAAGTAAAAGAAACAGTAAGAAGTTGCTGCACCACCATAGCCCCAGCCAGAGGAACTGAATCTAAATTAAGAAAAGCTCCTAAATGGAGAATCGCAGGCCCAGATGCAGTGCCTAACTTCTGGCTAAAAGTATTAACATCTTTACATGAAGTTTTAGCACTGAGTAAGAACTACTTATATGCACACCCCGAACAGACTCCAACCATGTTAACAACAGGAAAAACAGTACTCTTCCTTAGGAGTGAACCTGCAACCAGAGGAATCCCTGAAGCAATTATTTAAGTGTAGCTTACAGAACCAGTGTGACTAACCTTTTAGTAAGGTATGCATTTTGGCTGACTTCTGGATACTGCATCACACTACTTAAAGTATAAAAAAGTCACAGAGAACAAGGCAGCATTTATACTAAAGTACTAATCAAATTTTCATACTGAATACTTTACAAACCCATTGTACGCCTGGCAAACCACTGAAAATAAAATAAGGTTATTACAAATCAGTTACTATGTACAGACATTCACAACTTCATGCATACTTGTTTATTAGTATGGTTCAAAATCATGCAAAAAGAAACATTCATGTCATGTAGCAAATACAATATGTCACAAATCAATTTTCTTTATAATTCTGACATTCTAGGTAAGGGTGTTTTACAGGCAAAGTTATTTTGGAGTAGAATCATTCATTACTCAGTTAGTAATTATATACATTTCTATGTGTAAACTCTAAATCATCACATCTTCAGCAAACACCAATTACTAGTTAATGTGTACTTTTCATTAGTCATTTACCAATGAACCTTTTATATCTTTTACATAGTAAAGATTCATAGTTTATAAAGATGAACGCATATTCTGGATGACTTGTATTAGTAAAACAGATAGCATGTTCTTAAAACTTGTTTAATTTGTCTTGTGGAGTCTGCATATTCTTTTATTTTTACTATTTTAGTCATTTTTACTTATTACCACAAAGTTCAGTAATTAAATGACTTTTCTTTCTAAATGCAAGCCAGAACATCACGCCATCCTTGCTGTGGTTGTAGGTGCATTATACTTCTGCAGTCCCTCAACATGGTAAATAGCAGTTGTTTTTCCAGCACTCCTAATATGGCAGTTCTTACAGCTTTTTCTATATTAGCTTAAACCTTTCCATCTCAGCATTAGCTTGAGGCCATGATGGGGATGCTCTTATGGAATAGATTTATTGATTATCACAAAATTGTTTTAACTGAGAACATTTGAAAATTAGAACATTGTCAGACTTAATGGAAGTTGATTTGGAGGGCATAGATAAAAATCATACCTGAAAGTATGGATTATAGAACTGACCTTTGTGTACAGTGAGAATCCTGGAATATTCATTTATAGTACTAGAAAAAAATCTTTAAAATGTAGTACTTGTGTTCATCTAGGTTGCTTTGGGTAGTTCTCATAGAGTCCTGTCTCAGAAATGTGACACCTGGCATTTTAAAAGACTTTGAAAAATAGGCTGCTGTTAAAACAAACAAAAAAAGTGAATTATAAATCCCATGCATACAGCTTGGGGGCTTTAGCTGTTAAATCCCCAGTATCAGGGCTGCATCCCTGCACCCATCCTACTTACGTATAGAAACTCTAGGATAACCTCACCAAGGAGTACGGGAATACTCCAAGGTACCACAATTTCAGACTTGACATATAATCCTCCACATTTGTACTTGTTATTCTGTTTTTTCCAAGGATGACATTGTTGGTTCTCACATTTTTATCAGGACCCATTTTGACACCTTGGTATTTTGTAAAATATTAATCTGGCAAAGTAAATAGTCAATATAATTGTTTTCAGACACATTATCCATACAAGGGAGCCATATATTTTTTCTTATTTTGGCATCTGTTGTCACTATTCCCAAATAAGGTGCATACCATGAAGTAGCATGGTAGTTTCCAATTGAAATGAGTGTAACACTGTCATTTTGTTTTTTTTAACCCTGCTGCTTGTTGATCATCAGTCCTCTCTTGACCAATTAACCCATTTATTCCCCATTAACGGAGGGAGGGTGATTGTGAGAGCATTATGAATTAGGCAGCCAACAGGAATGGTTTAGATTTGTACTCAGCCCTATGTCTCTTGTACAACCTTGGTTTTTTGAAGGAAAGGGTGAGCAGTGGGACTGATTGTGCTGTTCAGTACTTACTTCTACAAGGGGTGTTGCAAACAAAAAGCCCTGCTCTCCAACCCTCAAGCATGGGTGTGCTCAGCCCCTGAGAGAGATGAGTGGGCCACACTATTTTAGTCCTTTTCCTGTCTGCTTGGCTTAGCCAGTGCCAGGGCTGCTAATCAGAACGCTGTTACCTGGATCACAGTCAGAGCTCCATTCATCTGTGCTATGAATCCAGGCTAAAATTGTGATTTTTTAATGTTTATAATGCTACTTTTGAATGATACTGTTGCCATTATTTAAACTGCAGTGGCTATTATGATTACTCCATTAAGGGAAAAATGCTTGTAGAATGGAAATAGGCCTTAGGTGTAATCTTAGTATTTAAGAGAAAGAGGGGAAGTGTAAGTCATAAAGGTGAAGAGACAGGAAGTGGGGGCTGAAGAAAGAACAATGTTTCCAGAAGACCTGCCAGTGGAGATCAGAGTATTAACTCTGGGGGAGAACAGTCAAAATAATCATCTTACCAGATGAGATTTCTGGTGACTTTTATGTCTGTCAAGGGAATGAAGATGGTATTTTATTTCTGTTTTTTTTTATTCATTACAAAAGGTGCTTAACATTCTTTTAAACTGAGACTTTGGAAACTTTAGTCTGTGTCACAGAAAAACCCAGAAAGAGTAAGGTGTAATTACAACAGACTTTTATTGTGCATGGACTATAAAGACTTTTCTATTCTACAAAACTATAAAGTTGTCAAAAAACCTTTATTTTCATTGGATGAAGTTATCCCAGACTTTTATTTTGCATTACTAATACTGTTTGTGTGTGTGTGTGTGTGTGTGTGTGTGTGTGTGTGTGTGTGTGTGTGTGTGTGTGTCTGCTGATTTGCTTTCTACAACAGGCAGTCTCTATTATATCCTTTTTGAATTAACTGGCCCTTTTAACAGATGATTATCATCTGCAGAAACTGAAATTCCGTCTTTTCACTTTTCATACCTTTTGACAATTTCAGCATCTGGGGCTCATTTATAATGTTTCAGCTGCTGCAGGTCTTTTTCATTCTCCATCTCAGTCAGACCCATTGGTGCTGCTCTGCCTGTTGTCATCTTTGCATAATCGTCAACTACTTTGTCATGACCCTTAACCCTTCTCTTTTGCAGCTGTTGGATAGTTAAGTATCTTTATCAGTCCTGCATGACCCTCTAGTAGGATCATTTTTAGGAGAAAACCCTGTGCCTTCTAACGTGGATAGTTGTCGCTGTTCTTTCATTTACTTCTCTTTTTGCTTGAAAAAAGCCTGAGTTTAATGTCCTTAGTTTTGCATTAGCTTTTTATTTTGCATGTCATCAGATGCATCTCTTAAATCTGCATTTACATTGTAGAGTGGCTTTGCTTTCTCTTCAACCATTTGTAGCAGTAAGGGTTTTCTTCTTGCACAGTTATTATTTTTAAATTGCATAGTTACAGAACCTTGAAACCCAGTCTTTCCATAGAAGGACTTGGAAAATTGAGGTTTCTTACTTCAATAGATGAACATTTTAATTGTTACTTTTGTAGGTGATGAAGACAGGCATTTTACGTTTTTGTTTGTGGTTAGTTCTTGTATAGTTCATAATTTTACATTCATCATTAATATTTTTGCTTGTTACTCTGCCTTTTGAGCTTTAGAACTCAGGAGCACACATCTTATTGACTTTAAAGCAGACAATTCATTATATTTATACTGATAAAAAGCAGTTTATTTTCCTTCAATGCAAATTTTTTTTTGCCCTGCTGTCATGTTGGTCTAAATTGTTGTTTTTCCCTTTCTTTACTATGACAAGGTAGATTACTTGTGCTTGCACGAAGCACCAGGGAACAGAAAAATTCTTAGAAAATTTTATAAAAAGACATATAAGTATTGTGATAAGAGCATAACCTGAAGTAGTGCACACATTGTATAAAAAACATGACACTGTTAAGCATGTATGACATTTTAAGAGAATAACTTTATAAACTTTTAGCAAGGAGAAAAATTCCAGCAGTCAGACGAATGCTGATCAGTTTCAAGATCATTCTTTCTTTTTATTTAATTTGTTTAGAATTTGTTTACTGGGAAAGTCAGGAACCCATTTTCAGTGGAGGCCCAGGGAGAAAAGCTCCAAATGATACATGAAAGTTAAGACATTGTATATGAGCAAGACAATAGCAAGTATTAAAACACACATGAAATAAGTAATGAATACTAAATAAGTACAGAGAGGTAGATACAATAATAAAACATGTACGAGATAGGCAATATTAAATAAAAGTAATGTGGTAGATTACAACTTTTTTATCAGGACTAAGGTAAAGAGTGACAGGCAAAGGGTCAGATTATTATAAGCAATCATATGCTTAGAAGAATTGTGATGTAGGATGGGAATAGTTAAGGGTGTAGAAATACATAAAGTTTCTTAGTTTGATGTGATAATGGTTAGTGGATGAAATTCATGATCTAGGGATCTCCAGATGTAGAAAGGAAAGGCTGTAGAAAGTGGATGGAGTTCACCTGTTAGGGAAGGAGGAGGGGCAGGTCTGACTACAAAGAAAATGTTTTTTTAGTGTGTGATTGAAGTTGTTAAAGCACTCAGTGGCAGTAATGTCTGTTGGTAGAGAGTTGCAGAGCTTGGCGGTAGCATGAGCATATAGGCACTGTCCAGCTCTTTTGTTTGGAATGTAGACAGTTATGAGATGTTTGTTTTCAGCACAGAGGGCTCTGGTAGGGATGCAGGGTTTTAAGACAGATTAGAGGGCTGGGCAACTATCAAGTGTATATATCATTTTATGTGCAGAAGACAGCTGAACTAGGTTTAGGTGGTGTGTGAGTTTGAACCAGTTTAGTTCTTTCACAGCTAGGTAGTGATGGGAATGGTTAGAGTAGCCTGTGACAAATTTGGCAGTTTTATGGTAGCAGGATTGGAGTTTGTTTTTAAGAGAAGATTGTAAATTGGTGTATAAGGGGGCTGCATATAAGACAGAGGGAAGCAAATAGATGTTGGCGAGGTTTTTGTGGTGGAGTTATCTAAGACAGTTTTTTGTCTATAGAGTGTTTCTAGTTTGATGTGTTTTTTTTTAATGCTATTGTAAATGTGGTGTTCAAAAGTTAGTTTATTGTCTATGGTTACGTCTAGTAGCTTAGCTATGGGAACTGTTTCAATTTCTGTGTTATCCTGAGAGAATATTTTAAAGTCAGATGAGACTGATTTTGCAGAGAAAAGCAAGAGTTTTTTTTTTAGGATTTAGGAGTAACTGGGCTTCTCTCACCCATGTCTCTATCGAGGCAAAGGTAGTTTGGGTGAGTTGTTGGAGATGTATGTTATTAGAGGAGGAAATATGGTAGTTTCATCTACGTATTAGATAATGGAGCTAAGGAGTGACGAAGTGTGAGGATTGTTTGTGAAAACATTGAAGAGTAACGGTCTAAGTATGGACCCTTGTGGTACCCCAGTTGTGTTGGTTTGATATTGGGATAGTTTATTTTTTCCATTTAATGCATTGCTGTTGGTTGGCTAGGTAGCTTGAAAACCATTGGAGGGATGGTGCAGTGCAGCCAAAAATGGATAGCTGATGGAGAAGTTTGTTGTGGGACACTGTGTCAAATACCTCTGACAAATCTAGTAGTAAGACAGAGGTGATATTACCAGAGTCAGTGGCTTTTTCAGAATATTTTTTTGCATCTAAGTAGTCAGGAGCTGTATATTACGTATTGCTATGAATTATTTAAATGGCATTATCTGTGCATGACCCTTTCTGGTTTCTTGCACCAGTCAACATATTGCACCTCCTTAGTCAAGTCAGTCACATACCTACAATGTAACTATATAGGAAAACAGATTTCTGTAGTAAGAAAATTAGAAGTTATGTACTTAGCATAACTTGGCATATGTGTTGCCCATTTTCATTCTTCTGTACAGATGGATTTGGTTCTGAATCTCAGATCCAACTCATTCACATACAAAAGACTTCAGATCCAACTCTTGAACTCCTTCCTCTACCCATAATGCTCTATTCTATCCACAACACCTCAGATCGAGTTTGCTACCTAATCTTCCACTTTATAATAAAGAGAGCTATAGATATAGGAAAAGGTTAGGGCTCAAACCTGGAACTGAAATGTTACAATACAGTCTAACAAATACTTCTGTGAGTGACAAGGCTATGGAATGGATGTGAAGGAAAGTTAAGAAGAAAGAAAATGGACAACACAGATGCCAAGTTATGGTAAGTACATAACTTCTAAATCTGATGCCCTTTTCATTCTTCCTCTCAAATGGAACAGAATCCCCAGCTATGTAGCCCTCAGGAGGCCATCATGGAAGAACATGCCAGAGCTCTTTTCAACCAAAAGAGGCTTTGCTTCTGGAGACAATGTCTAATTTTTAATGTGTAACAAAAGTATGATTCTTTGACCAAGTGGTTGCAGCACAAATATCATCAATGGAAGTCCTTGATGAAAAAGCAGATGAAGTAGCCATAGACTAAGTGGCGTGAGCTCTAGAGGGTTATGGCATATCTAATCCTTTTGAGAATAAACCAATGAAATGCAATTAGTAATCCATTTGACAAGTATAATTTTAGATACTACCTGACCAAAGCAGTTAGGGGAAAAGGATACAAACAGCTGATTGGACTTCCTGAACTGCTTTGTCCTGTGAAGATAAAAGCGTCATTGCCTGTGCACATCAAGGAGAAGAAGCACGTATTCTCCCTTATTTGTAAATTTTGGAAGGAAGATTGGTAACTGTATGGACTGGTTAATGTTACTCTCAGTCACCACTTTAGGAATAAAGGAAGGGTTTTTCCATATAGACACCCTGTCCTTATGAAAAAATAATGTAAGGAGGCTTAGTTGATAGGGCCTGGAGCTCAGAAATTCTTTTTTTTTTGAAGTGATAGATGCTAAGCAGATCATTTTCCAAGAAAGAAATTTCATATTGCATTTGTCTGCCAGTTCAAAGGGTTTCCAAGTTAAACCCTGAAGGACCACAGTAAGGCCCTAAGGAAGAGAGGGGCCCTTTATTAGGGGTCTGAAGAGAAAGATGCCCTTCATGAAGGCTTTACACAATCTGGATGAAGTCAGAGAAAGGGATTCATTTCCAGAATGAAAATTAGAAAATTCTGCCAACTGAAGCTAATGGTAGAAAAACTTACTCTTTGTTTAAAAAGAGTTGTTAGAAAGAGGAGAATGGCCAAAGTAAGCAAGCCTGTACTGTCTAACTATTACTGGAAGTGGAAAAACCAAGTGGTTAGTTTGAGGGCATGGAGATTGGGGTGTTGAATTCTCAATGGATGAGACATGAGATCCTGAGTGGGTTCCAATATCCATAGAGGATATTTCAAGTGAGACCGAAGGAAGGGGAACCATATTTGCTGAGGCCAGAAGGGGACAGCCTACTTGCTTTCTGTAAGAACTTTGGAATCAGAGGAAGAGGAGGATAAACATACAGGAGATATGAGGGTCAATTGTGAATCAGATCGTCTCTTGGTGACATCACAGAGGGGGGACCAGAGTGAAGTACTTGTTGTTGGAGGGTGGGACAAATAGATTGCAGCAAGGCTAATCCCAGTAGCTGTAGATCATTTTCTCTACTGACTGATTGAGAGACCACTCATGAGGCATCAAAATGGATCTGCTGACCCTGTCTGCTAGTGCGTTGGTTTTCCTCATGATGTGTGTTGCAGTGAGAAAGTGGTCTGAAGTGATCACCCATTCCCAAACCCTCATGGCCTCTCTGCATAGCGATAAGATTGTGTTCTCCATTGCTTGTTGATGTACCAGACTACTGACATGTTGTCTGTTTGAACTGCAATAATCCCCAGAGGGAGAACATCTTGAAATGCTTGCAGTGGTAGAAGGACTGATCTTATCTCTAGGACATTGATAAGCAACTTGGTCTCCAAAGGGGACCACGTGCCTTGGACCATCTTTCCCAAGAAATATTCCCCCCTGCCAGTTGGGAAGCATCCATGGTCACTGGGCAACTAGAGGTGAAAGGGTAAACAGTCTGCCCAGAAATAGGTCATTGGACTGAATCCACTAATGAATATAACATTTGCAGATTGAGTTGAGTCTTATGGGAAATGATAGAGGCTGATAAAGCATGGACCACTGTACCACCAAGGTCCATTGAATGATTCACACAAAGAATCATGCTAGATGGACTAGAAGTATGGTAGGTAACATTGACCCAAGAGCTTGTAATACTAATCGTGCTGGAAGAGATGGGTGAGATAGTATAGCCCAAACCTGATGTCTCAAGGATGTGACGCGATGGAGAGGTAAGGACTCCACCTGAGTTGTAGTATCCAAGACAGTCCCTTTAAATTCCAGGGTCCGTACCAGGACTAGGTTAGACTTGGCATGGTTTATTGAGATGCCTAAAGTGTTGGAAACCTGGAGCAAGTAGTTCCTGGCTTGTAGAAGTTGAGGCTTGGATGGGGCAGTGAGGAGCCACTCGTCGAGATATGGAAATACCTGGAATGCCTTGAGTCTCAAGTGAGCTGCCATGACTGCCATGCATTTGGTAAACACCCTGGGAGCTGTGGTGAGTCTAAAGGGAAGTACTCTGAACTGGATATGATTGGCTCCCAGGTGAAAGCACAGATGTCTCCTAGACTGCTGGTCTATTTTTTTTGTGATAGTAAACATCCTGGAAATAGAGCACATCCAATCATTATTGTGCAGAAGAGGCAGGATGGACTGAACTGTAACCATTCGGAACTTCATCTTGTTTACATACTGGTTCAAGTTCCTTAGATCCAAAATGGGTCTTAGATCCCCTGTTTTCTTTAGCACTAAAAGGAAGTGGCAGTAAGTTCCAAATCCTATCTGGTCAGGTGGGACCTCCTGGATGACGCTTTTCTGTAGCAGCATTTGTATTTCTTGTGCTGTGTCTTCCCTCTAAATGGGTAAAATGTGGAAAATTCACAATAAACAAATTATTAGATAACAGATTTTTTTCTGTTTCTTTTTTTTTTTTAACTATCGTCTAAGAAAGGAAAAGCAATACTAGCTATGGTATGTTAAAAAATATCTAAAAAGGTAAAGAGAGGAAAAGAGATGTACCTACAATGCTACCATACTACTTGAACTGAGTAAAAGTTAAGAAGGGGAGAAAAGAGACCCTAACACCAACAAAAACTTTAGAGGTAGGAAACAGACAGAAAAAGCTACAAGTTTTAAGAGAAAGGGAAGCAAGTTTTATAAATAAACTCAGTTATTACAATAAAAATACTGCTTACGATGCAGGCAAACGTGATCTGAGGTTTTGGGGATAGAATAGAGCATTATGGGTAGAGAGTGGAGTTTGCGAGTTGGAGTCTTCTGTATGCAGTCGAGTCGGATACAAGGACTGGATTCAAACTCATTTGTGGGGAAGAACGAAAAGGACAACATCAGATCGTCTGATTCAGTCTGCATTTGGGACCTTGAGCATGGAAGAAGCTTTCACCCTATTCATCAATTGCATATCCATTTTATGAAATTGCATATTTGTTTAGCTTACAGAGTCAGTGTGACTGGATGTTTTATGAGGTTGTATATGTTAGGTACCTATAGGATACTGCAGCATCTTAGTACCTTCAAATAGACCACATCGGTAAACCAGGACATCCCCAGCACCTGCCCCCCCTCCCCTCATCACCAGGGATCTGATCCTTAATGCCCTCTCAAAGGCAAAAAAATACAGTCTCCATGGGACCCAATAACATCTCTGGCTGTATCCTACATGAACTCAGGCATGAGCTCTCAGCTCCATTAGACACCCTATTCAACAAAAGCCTGAGCATCGGCTTCATCCCAGCTGAATGGAGGGCAGCCACTGTCATCCCTCTACACAAAGGTGGAGCGTCCACTGACCCAGGCAATTATAGGCCCATCAATCTTACTAGCCTGATCTGCAAGGCCATAGAACACATTATCATGGACCTTATAAACAAGGACATTGGCAACCTCCAAATGCTTGACCCCACACAGTTTGGTTTTGTCAAAAGAAGATCATGCCTGTTAAACTTGGTCGACTTCTTTGAGACAGTTACCAAAGCCATGGACGAGGGGAAGATGGTGCACACTGCTTACCTTGACCTAGCCAAAACCTTTGACACTATTCCCCACTCAAGAATAATAGATAAACTCTCCCAGCTAGACATCAACCCGTATGTTACCAGATGGGTAGCTAACTGGCTCACTGATGGAACCCACTCAGTCAAAGTAGGGGAAGCCACTATTAGTAGTAGACCCGTAATGAGCGGTGTATCCTAAGGATCAGTCTTGGGGCCTCTACTGTTTGGGATATACTTTTCTGAGGTGCAAGCCAAAACTAGTGGTCTGTGGCTGACCAAGTTTGCAGATGACTCCAAGCTGAGTGCTGTCTTAAATTCCCATAGTAATGTGAAGATCCTCCAAGAGGTCCTTACCTAAACTAATGACTGGTGCCAGAAGCATGGCATCAAACTGAATACCAATAAATGTATCATTATCCCCTTTGGGGAAAATGTCATCCCCACTAATTACCACATTAATAACAGCATACTAAGCATGCAATCAGTCGTGAGGGACTTGGGCACCCAGGTTGATAGCAACCTGAATTTTGACCACCACATTGCGTCTGTTGTACGGAAGGCTTTCTCATGGCCCACCTCATAAATAAGGATATTTCATCCAGGAACAAGGAGATCATAACATCGCTGTACTCATACCTTATCAGACCCATTATCGAGTGCAATGCCCCCTTCAGCATGTACCTTGCCAAGCACATGCAGCAGTTGGAGAGACCACAGAGGTTCCTGACCAGGAAAATCCAGGGTCTAAAACACCTATCCTATACAGATAGGCAAAAGCCCTGTCCCTCTACTCAGTCTCATACAAACTGCTCAATGGTGACCTGTGTCTGGCATACATGGCCATCTCAGACCCAGCCTTGATGGAGTTGCTGCATATCCGTAAGCAAACTCCACTCACCCAACCCACAAGCAAGGCCTTAACCTGGTCTGTGACATTAATATAACTTGTTTGTGTCCCAAAGACTCCCCCATCTGTGGAATAAACTCCCTCTCCATGTCAAGAAGATTACCTGTCTAGCCCTCTTAAAGAGGAATCTGGACGACTGGATGGGAAGCAGAAAATATATCTCTGGGATCCCACCTGTGTCCCTGCTGGACAGGGGAAACAGGTGCTGACTTTGAGGGAACATGGGCAAAATTCTTGGCTAGGTTTATAAGGGCCTCCAGGCCAATAGCCTAGTATCATCCTATGAGCCTATAAGAAATTTATAACAACACCACACAGAGCTTAGCTCTTCCCTTGAAAATGGCTGTTGTAGAATGTGCCAGCTCTAAAGTTAACTACAAATTTCACTAAACCAAAACTGAAATAGGCACACTGGTAAGGAGTAGGAAATGTAATTTTAAGACATTATGCAGAATTGATCAGATCTTTGCTTCTTTGAAGTGCATACTAGCTATATTTCATAAAAGGTAGGAGTTTCTGGGAGACTGACAACATTGCTTAACATAAAGTGACAAATTCCAAAAAATACTTGCCTCAGTGTAAGTGGTTTACTACTGTGCAATGCAGTGGAGTAAGTCATTTACAGTGAGATCAGGTGTTTTGGAATCTGGACCAAGGTCTCAGTCATAAAATGAGTGGCCAGCACTGCTAATGGATGATAAAGAAAATTGCCAGCTATGAATGGGAATGCAATTGAAGAAAATGGGAAAAAAACTCAGTACAGCGATTTAGATCCTTTAAAGAGCAAATAAATTACACGCTGTTAATTGTCAAAGAAAAAAATGCAGACCTCTAAGTTTTATTTATCAGAATTCTGCAAACAACAATGAAATTGTGGGGCTAAAGCAATCACTGAAAATTGCATTCACAGCCATTCAGCTACTCAGTGAAAGTCTAAATGCAGGATGCTGCGGTCCATAGTCAGTGTTAATGAATGAAAAGGAAAGGGAAAATGTACATTATATTATAGGTCATCTCTGAACACTGTTTAAATACTTTGATGTAAAAAAAGCAATTTCGATTAGAATGGATACCCTCAGTTTACCATTTTGGGATAGAAGGATTTGCAAAATGATAGTAACCTCTCAGAATGATGCTGAGTACTTGTCACAATAATGGTTTGTAACCTGCACCACCTGCTAGTTTGAATGCACTGCATGACAGAATAATGGGAGTTGTTTTCTGGGAATTTAATGTCTGACAGTGTGGGTGTTACTGGGGAAATAGGCCACCTAGGGATGTTGTGAGGCTTGACATTATCATTCTTAGAATATATGAAATTGGATTGTATTTGTTTTATTATTTTGTATGTTTTTATGTAAAATAATAATCATATTTATTAGCCAGGTAGGCTTACTGGACACACAATCCCTTTTCAGGGGTTAGCTGGGAACAAAGTTTGGTTAAGTGACTTGCTTAAGGTCACACAAGAGACAAATGAGGGCTGAGGGAATGAAACACTGTTCCACAGGAACAAATAGTTTTTCCATTCAATGTTCCATAGTTGCTGTAGGATATATAATTGTTTTTGGAGTATGTATATATGTATATTACATCAAAAATATACATATATACATTATGTAAGTATTTAATGTCTAGACACACACATACACACATGCACTCACACTCACACATTTGCCCACCAATAACAGCCTCTTTCTTGATTGTCTATACTTCAGATGTCTCGTTGCGGCCAAATGAATGAAAAATACACATGGTGTAAAAGCAATTTATTTCACCCCACCCCACATACCTTTCAACTGACCTTCATTTTGTTACTATCCCAGATTTTGCAAAATAAAGAACTTTTGCTCTGTTCTTTGAAAGATGTTTGATTTTTTAATATATCAGTGAAAACAACAGTCAATAAATCCAGCCATTATAGTTTCATAATTCTAATGAAATATATTGAAGCAGTTTTTGCCATCTCATTAGTACTGACCTTGTCCAAACATTCTTAGTAAAGAAGCTGAGAAGTACACGGACAGACACACACTCTCAGTGTCCCCCACTTCTCATACGCTCACAAAACTGCATTACTTTTATTTTCCTATGCTCATTAAATGCAACTTTTTAAGCTGTGGCTAGTGAAAGGAAATAAAACTCCCAAGTTCTTGTAATTGTGTGCAGTTACTTTTGTTAGAAGAGTCATCTGCTTTAGTTTTCATTTTGTTTACTTATTTTATTGTTTTCATGCTCACTACACTGCCACATTTAATGTGTGTACACAAGATGGCGTCTGTTTCTTTTTTTTTGTTTTTAATATATACTCAGTCCATGCCTTACTGTGGCTTAGTATACCGCTGTTAATCTGCAGACTTAACAATGGGGTCTCCTAATACACTGTTGGAGAACTTGCCAGTTTTCTTATAATTCTTGAAAAAAAAAAAAAAAACAAAGTTGGGCCTTGTAGCCCTGTGTACACAATCAATAAAACCTGAAAAAGTTGCAAATGACATTAGTAGTTTTTTTTTAAACTTTTTATTGCTATAAAATATGAAAACTGCCTATGTCAAATGAAAACTTCTGCACTGTAGCACAGTCTAAGAGTTTTCATTTCTTTACTTTTATTCATAATATACATCAGCATGTCATGGTGTCTTTTCTGGCATTGGGAATATTTTTTTCCTGTAAATTATTCTAAGAAACTTATGTTTCCTGGTCTTTTGCTTTTGCAAATCACTCTCGTTTTGATTTATTAGGGTTGAGAAAATGATAATAAAACCTATAAAACTTCTATTTTGGTTGTTGTAGGATATGGGGTATGTGATTATGCTTTCATTTTAAAATGAAAAAAGAAAAGTCAATCAGTTTATTTTTCGTGTGGAGATGGTTTTAGCTCACCCTGGTTATGCTAACAAGCAGCTCTGCCTAAAAGCAGATAAAAAGTGTTAAGCTGAAGTTGTGTTTTGTGTATGGACTGATTTAGGTCTCTAGGTCCTTAAATTGGCAAGTAATAGAAACATCTGGAACTACCCAGGCTCAGTTAGGCTACTGTGCATGAATAATAACTGTACTCAGCTTAAACATGTTTGTATCCTGTGGTAACCTGTAAATAAAAATGCTGCTTTTCCCAGCCCTTGGCGTATAAACTTTTTTCCACTTTCTCAGCAGAACTAGGGTGGTTGTTTGTCTTTTCGGCTTTTCCCGGTTAGGGGTTGCCACAGCGGAACTCCGGTCTGCTAATGATTGGCAGTAGATTTTTTTTATGATGCTGAGTTGCCAGCCTGATGCCCAACCTTCAGCGAAGGCACGTCCATTCACGAATGCCTTTCGGAGGCCACTCCACCATGAGGAGGACATGCAGACTCCACACAGAAGGCACTCCAGCCGTGAATCGAACAGGAGAACCTCTTTCTGTGAGGCAACAACGCTACCGCTGTACCACCGCGTCTTCTGACTAGGTGGTCATATCCATAATTTTCCATCACAGGCATAGAATGGGCTCCCACACAACTTGTTTGTAGCCAACAGATAAACTATACATAGTTACATTTGTAGGTGAGCTATACCCCTTAACCTCTTGCAGTAAGAAATCTGGACAAAGGCTGAAATAAGGGGCCAAAGGCCCCAAAATAGGGATGGATTTAAAATACTCTTCTTATAAACTTAGAAAGTAGAATAACAGGATTTGTGTTAGCATGTATTTTGTGAAGGATATGAAGTCAGAAACTCAAATATATGTCATTATTTAGTGGCTTCAATAATTAGTAATTTGCCAGAAAAACACATTTTCTGAGGAGCAGACCAAAAATCTTAGGAAAAAATCTGGACATTCTGTGAAAATCTGGACGGTTGAGAGCTATGGTTAGAGACTGAAAGTCAGCAAGTAGTGATGTTAAAATTCAGTTCTGATGACAGCTCTTGTTAAGACATTGTAGCTAGGGAAATGATTTTGCTATGACGAAACATTACCAGTGGATTTATATTTTTTATCAGTAAAATCTGTCCCAAAATAGATTATTGATGCATTTACTGTTGCTGTTAGCAGTCTAAAAATCTTGTAAGACCTGTTTCATTTTAATATCAATTGATCTAGGTTTCTGATGTTGCTCAGTTCCACAGCAGAGGGACTGGTAAAATATTTTTTAAAACTAATTCTGTCCCGAGTTTGCTTTGTTATTTAGTAATGGCTGATGTATTTCAGATTAATGAATCAGAAATTTCCATAACAGATCTTTGTACAACAGTTGGTGGGAGGATGACATAATGGTTAAGGTGCTTATCTTAAAGACACAAGGTGCAGGGTTTGATTCTCACATGGGGTAACTGGCTAGGCTTCAAATGACCCAAAAGGGCAGTTAGCCTAGTACTAATCTATGAACCAATTATATAATTATTATTTGGTGATACAGGGATTGTATCCCCACTGTTCAAGTTCATTAATTCCATGGGAATGGGATGGGAGAAAACAATGTAATAATTCAGGCTGTACAGATAACATGTTGCCTCTGTAAGCCAGTGTGCTTCCTTTTCCCTTCCTCTTATATTTTATTATATGTCTCTACTGGGAATCAGTATTAGGTGATATAGGCCTGCCCTTTCAAGATGTGGAGTTGATCTGCCTTGCTGTTATTCATTACAATAAACAAGTTTGGCCAGGATTCATAAACCGTGCATGGCTCTGTTCAGAAACATTTAGGTGGTAGAAACATACAGCAAGAGGTGATTCAGAGATAAAACCAGTATGGTAATCCCATAGTAAATATAGCTAGGTATGCAGAGAATGCAAATGAGTGCATAATGATATAGAAATGAGGTTCCTGAAGCAAATAAGGTAGACTGATTATGGTAAAATAATATCAAACAAGGTGGAATGATTCAGTGACATATGAAGCAAGTGTGATGTGATGACAAGTAGACCTGTTCTGAGTACAAGACATTATATTGCAGCATGTGAAAAGACATATATGGTTCCCAAGGGCTGCAAAGCACAGAGACATCAGTACATGTGCATCATAGCCATTTTGGAGCCATTGATTGCATGGCCCATCAAAGCCTCACTTAGTCTGCAGGATCCACTTCCACAACTTTCAAGTAGAATGTAATCTCCAGGGCATTATCTATAATGTTTCTGGGTATCACCCTGGCAGATTCCATTATTCATACATATTGCACTCATCATGTGAGGTTGTGGAGGCTTCTTTCTGGTTATCTAGTTGGTAGGTTCATTGGTAGATGTGGACAAAAGCCAGCAGGTAGCTGACATTTATAATGGTGTCACTGTTGTGCATTACAGGTGATTCTAGATATGCCATGAATGATGACCCCCAAACTGCAACCCCCAGACAGTGGCCAAGATAGCATAAAACACTGCCTATGCAGAAACATGGAAAGCATTAAAGTGCATTTTTGGCAAAGTGAAGTAATACTTTGGCTGCCTTAATGCATCTAATGGGTACTGCAGTACACTCCAGAGAGCTGCAGCCAGATCTTTATTGTGACATGGCACTTCAGAAACAGCTACAGCAGCAGGGTAATCCCAGCAAAGTCCACCAAAAGTAGTAGGAGCAGCAGTCAAGGTGGAGGGCAGATATGGAATGTGTGTGGCAGAGAGACAACAATACATTGCTGCATTGGCAAAGATATGGCACCTGACTCACAACTATGGGCCATGGCACAGGCAATGCAGAATAAAACAGATACTTGCATTATCAAACCCAACCTATGCAAGTTAGTGCATGAACCGGCCACACTGTGCATTTGATATTTTGAAATGATGCAAGTAAATGGGTGGGCAGGTTACAGCCATCCTTACATGCATAAGTGGGAGGAGACAGTGACATGTGACGGCAACATTCTCATATGAGCCAGGGTGATGGGAGATGGACATGGTAGCAATACACAATGCTAGCAGGTTCTGGGAAATCAGGGATAACATTTTCCAGTGGCAGGGAGGAGCGGCCAAGTTGTGAATACTGGTAGTGTGCATTTGTTGGCCTGTGGTTTTAGGGATCAATGTAGCCCATGGTTCAGATGGCATAGAACTATGAATGCATGCATGTTCACTTTGACATGGTGTCCAATATAGGGAGCCAACATATATGTGGCATCCATTGACTCAGATGACTGCTGTGAGTAGATGCAGTGCTCCATATACTCACAGGGGATATAGAAGCTGTAAAACAATGGTAGTGAATACATGCAGCCAAGTGAGACATGTCCAGGTATATAGCCTGAAGACTATCAATGTCTGGCCACACCAGGATGGTAGGTTTTGTGGTTAGAGCAATAGAGATATTGTATAAGGAAGGCTGTAGGTCATCTGGGTATGCTTCAGCCTGTGACTTGCCATCTCACATCCTGATCCTCCCATTGCCTTGGACAGCATGGTCTACAAAGACAACTTAGATGGCAGTTATCATGTACCTCATGGAAGCACCAGTAGAAGCAGTGTTAGCCACCACTGACCTGAGCAGCACCATCTGTTCCCTTTCACTGTGCAGATGCTGCACACATCATCAGGCAGGCCTTGGGGGTGTTGCACATTGACATGCAGGCCACACAGCAAACTCACTATCTTCACATTGATGGGGTAAAAAATGCCTGTGCCTAGATCAATGGCCTGCTCATACACTGATTTATGCCAAGTGTTACAGCCATGTCAGAGATAGACCTAGAGTCATACTGTGCATATTGACTCCTCTGTAGTGCTCTGCATACCCTTTTATACACCTTAAATTGTGTTGTCATGCCTCAACTTATGTAAAGGAGCCTTTGGTTCCTGTGTGGCATGTGTTTCATTAGGTGTGTGTGTGTAGCTCATGCTGTTCTGCCTGCAGCAGGACACAACAGTATTGTGCCTTTCTGCTGTGTTCACATACCCACCAACACCATTTCCTGTATGTCCCTGTTGCTGCTATCTGCCATGTGTACAATGCAGGGGTTCATTACCAGGCATCTTGTCTTTCTTTAGTATGCCTATCTGAAAGTCCATAGTCATAGTCTGTAAAGTCCTGATTTCACATTTGCTTGTCTTAAAAAAGTTCTTGTATAAAATGGCACAAACACTTTACATCACACTAATAAGGGTCTTTTAATGCTGCAATTATGCTAATGGGGGCATTTAATGTACCTGTTTCTGAATAACTGCCATAATATCACATGCAAGCGACATTGACCAATAATACCATGCTCGTCCTGGGAATAGAGACACACATGCTCATTATGCTCATGCACAGAGCCTGTGCTGCTTGTAGCATCATGGCTGCATGTGATGTACTTGTAGTAATGCCACATTGTATTGCTCTGATGCATGTCATGTGCTATGTAAATAGCTGCTCATTTACAAAAGGATACCATTTCACTCCTCAAGTGAACCTATGTGAGTAGACATGGCTTCCTCAGGTACTGGAAGCTACAGGGTTCTGCCTGGTATCTAAAGCAGAGCAATAGTTTCTTGTTCTTCATCCATAAGGAATTTGAGCAGTACTTGCTAGGCCATTATGATGGCCCATTGAACAAGCTAAATGCATGGCATGAGCTTGGAAGGACAGTGAGTGATGCCATTAGCATGACATCACCCATTCTGGTAAGAAGTGCAGTCACTGATAGTGTAAATTATATTGGTGCCACCCTGACCTATTGGACACTAAAAGGCAGAAGTTTGAGAGGGGGACTTAGAGTTTTATTGTAAGCATTATTTTTCCCTGTTCTGGCATCACTTCCACCAGTATACTAAGGTCTTCCTACTTTGTTTTACAGTAGATGAGGAGCACCATGTCAGCTTAGAGGACAATCACAAGTTCACCCCACCTAGCAATGTGGTGCATATGCTATGTGCATTACTGCACTGTATAGGTGCAGTTTTATGTACAAAATGTATGGTGTAATAATGTATTCTCTTTTTTTGTGATCCTTTGCTGGTCCATCTCTGATTGCAGAAGAAGAGTTATGGTGGTCACCTTGGCCTGTGCTGACCAGTGCATCCAGCACTGGATTGGAAATGGTTTCCAGATCCACCTCTTAGTGAGGCAGGTGGTCACCTGATTAAGGTGACCTGTAAGGCTAGCTTGCAGCCTCCATGACCCTTTGATAGCAGCCTAGAAGGCTCTCCTGTGGTTTCCAGGTAGCAGCTGCAGAGACTAGTGTCATCAGAGGTGCATTAGCAGCTGGATGCCAGTCTTAGAACCACATAACACCTCATGTCATGCCTAACTGAGTTGTGCAATCAGGATGCCCTGACCATCAGGTCACTGGAGGTGAAGCCTGGACATGACAACATCCATGGAGGTGAGTGATAACTGGGTGGGTTGGTTGTCGGGCCAACCTAGCATCCACCTTATACTCTGCTGTTTTCCCTGCCTTATGTGTCATTCCTCATATTGTGTTTTTTTGTCCAACCTTCCCCATTACCAGGTGTCCAGTTTGTGTTTGCCTGCATCCATCCATTGTTGTTCTCACTTTTTGTGTTAGTACTGCCCCTGTCTGTGTCTGTGGTTTATGTTTTAACTGCCATTGTTACTTGTCCTTCTGTTTCTGTCTCTGTCGCAACCCTTTCTCACTATCTTCCCCCAACTACTATTCATTGTCATATATTCCAAATGGGAAATGTTCTCTCAAAAAAAAAATAATAATAATAAGTATGCCCTTCTCCCCAGCTGTTATCCCTTATGGTTTCCATTGCATGTTTCTTTCTGCCTGCTGTAACCCCTTTTCTAACTTTCCCAACTCCCCCTTTCCTCACATTTATATAATGCACTGAGCTGGCTCTTCTTGAGGTGCCTACAACTGCACATGTGGCAGCAATGCAGAAAATTGCTTGACAAAATCCAGCACACAAACAGGCTTGGGTATGCCTGCCTGCCATTGCTGTGAGTTCTGGCATTCTGGTCATGAGCCCTTTTCCAGAGCAACTCTTTCACTGCACCTAATTAGCTCTAATGTTCACGTAACCAAGCTTGAGTACTTTACTGACTACTCGGCTACTTGGACTAATGGCACTTAGCAAGCCCTGCTAGATATCAGATCTCAGGCATGTCACATTATGACCTGCCTACTAGTTAGTGTTGTGCAGGCAAGCAGTGCTTGGCTGTGAATCTCAGCTTTAAGTTTTATGTTTTTGTATCTCCAGCTTATGGGACTTGCAACATATGGAGATATTGCAAAGTGATGATGAGGTATTCAAACCTTTGAAAGAAATATGACCGAATAAGCTGGCACACTGAAAATAACTACAGTAGTATGTATTTTTGCTCCTACTGATACTTATAGTAGTGCCTGCAAGGATACTGTGAGACATTAACTTGTTTCTATTATTGCTTAATAAAGAGGCATTAAAGGAAGTATTAGTTTTATGACTAGTACTAGAGCATAGACACACATTTCATGAACCATGGATATAAGCCACTTTAGAATCGTTTCATCCTAAATTTTTGTCTTGCAAAATACACTTTGGTTGTTCCTGTTACATTTATTTTCCATTGTGTTTACCTTGGTTTGTCAAAATTTGAGTGTTTCATCATTCAAGTAAAAGGATGTTAGGCTTGGAATACAACACTGTCTGTAAAATGGAAGATTAGTTTATAGTTTGGTGTGTTAGCTGGTCATAAATATTTCCTGAAGACAGATATGAGCCATGCTTAATACCAATCTTGTGTTAGATGATGATTCTAAAAGTATGTCAGAATAAACAAGGGTTTTATTTAGATGTAAGTCATTACCTTTTGGGAGCTGCATGAATGATGACCAAGTGTTTTGAATAACAGCATGTCTGAAATGCAAGTTCATATTTTGAAAAGGCTGGGGTTTACCTGCTTCTATTAGGTGTGGTGATCTCAAAGTTTATAAGTCGAAGGATGTAGCCCCTGCATAGGGTGTGTGAGAGACTTGCTGTCCATTGGGAAAAAAACTTGACAAATTATTCAGTTGTGTTTTTTAATTGACTTGCTTTTTGGGGAACTAGCTTTCATTAAACTGACACGGAATCCCTTTTGGAGTGTCCTCTCTGTACCTGCAGTATTTCAGTGAAAAATGGAAAGAGTGTTGCAAGTTGTTGAAACTGTTACAGTTAACCTGGGTAATTCCCTGGTATTAGACTGGAAAGAAAAATGTGTTTGTATACTTCATATGTAGTGCTTACTACATTGTACAAGTAAGGTTTAGTTATGAAAGGCCAAATGAGTATTTTTAAAAAAGCAGTACACACAGCTTTTGGTTGGACTTAAGAATCTTTATCTTTATGTATTTCTAATTCATGAGACCTATAGTAAGTGGGGATACTACAGGCAGCATAAAGTGAATCACCCAAGCATTTTTAATGAATAGCAAATGACTTTCTGTAGTATAAAACATTCATGTTTAACATAAAAATTCCATTTACTGAGATAATTTGCTATAGGATTCATTGTTTTGTGATAATGCTAGATGGCTATTTTGGATCATAATACAAAATTTGTAAATAAAAAAAAAGACTTCTGTGAATATTACTGTGTATGCTAATCTGCTGAGCTTTGCACAAAAATCATTTCACTTTTTTTGTAATTGATGAAAGGAAAATTGTACTATGTGTAGGAAAATTAGTTCATGTATTTAGAAGTTTTGAATATACAAATGCAGTTTTCAGGAAGCCCACAAGATGTCAGGAAAAGTTCAAAGACAGCTGGAAAGAACTAGAATGCCAATTCGAATGGCTGGGTTTCATTAATTCATTACATATCATAAGTAAGGCAGTTTCAAATACAATGCAACCATCTGATTTATTGAAGTAGTCTTGGAAGGAAATGCAGCATATATTATGGATTCCCATCTTTAATTAAGTCCTTCTGTTTCTTCTTGCAATTTTAGCCGGACTGGATTACAGTGAAGTAATTTGGGAATTATTAGTTGGAGCTGTGGTTTATTTCAGTGTTGTACTTTTTTATCAAAAACATGATTATACAGCCATATGAATGGGTGTTTCATTTTTATGACTTGCTTTCTATTCTTATGGTGTGAGCCTTGATTTCTTTGTCTTCAGACTAGAAAATTGTATTTCTGCACCTGCCATCCTTACATTTAATTTAGCAACAGCAATGAAGTCACTATGAAAGCAATGATCTATATATTAAAACTTGATAAAATAACACATTAAAATCGGTAACTTAGGATTGTTACAACAAGATTGCTAGATCCATAATTAAATTATCATAAACACAGGTGTAAACAGGAAAAAAAAAGTTTTGTAGTTTTGGCAGGTTGCCAACTAGCAAGCTAAATGCTTCTGATGCTGACATTGTGCATTTAATAAAGAGCCTAAAGTTCAAGACAAGACTGAAGCAAAAGACAGAACAAGTGTTCTATTGACTGGTGCAGACGTTACTGTGACTAGACTGAATATGCCCTTGCGTATGATGCCAGCCAAGTAATTCAAGCCCCCAATAACCTCATGTACTGACTGTAAAGGCAGTTTTATTTGAGGAAGAAATTGTGTTATGACCTTGGCTTCAGAAGTAAGGCAGAATATTTAGCAGTGAGAGAGGAGTGGGGGTGGTAAAATAAACAATCTTTAAACAAAATAAAAAGTAATCACCTGAACTAAAGAAAACACTTTTTTGGAGGGGACCAATCATACCTTTATACCCATCTATCTATCCATGAATATGTATATATATATATATATATATATATATATATATATATATATATATATATATGGGTCTACTTCATTTAATTGAAAACTCATTTCACTGAAACTCATTTTGTTGAAAACTCATTTCACTGAAACTCAGCTGCCTAAGCACAATTCACTCAAAGCTCACTTCAGTGAAAACTCATTTGACTGAAACTCATTTCACTGAAAGGTATATGCCCTGTTCCCCACTGTAGTGCAATTCTGGAGTTAGTATATATAGTAAGTGGGATGTGGGGGGCACAGCCCCCCACATTGTGGGGTGTGGGGGACGTAGCCCCCACCTATTTTAAAAATTGTAAACCATAGACATGGATACTTACAAGTCGAATGAATAACTCTTTCCAGAAGACAATATATACCCAAACTATATGAGAGGCTGTGCCCCACCACACCCCCCCTTACTATATATACTAACTCCAGGATCGCACTACAGTGGAGAACAGGGCATATACCTTTCACCGAAGTGAGTTTTAGTCAAATGAGTTTTCAGTGAAGTGAGCTTTCAGTGACTTGTGTTTAGGCAGCTGAGTTTCAGTGAAATGAGTTTTCAATTAAATGAGTTTCAGTGAAATGAAGTAGACGCATATATATGTCTATAGCTATATCTATCTATCTATCTATATCAATCTATATATATATATATATATATATATATATATATATATATATATATATATGGGTGTCCTGCATTTTGCCTAAATGCATGTTGGTCGACATCTGTTTAAACAATCGCATTCAATCAACATATTCAGATGGTCAACATGTGTGCGAGATCGATAATCCCAGGATAGGGGAATATTCCCTTTCTCTGGGGATTGTGCAATACTAGAGTTAATATATATAAATAGCTGTGGTGGTGGTGCTGCAGTAGCATTGTCGCCTCACAGTTAGATGTTGCCCGTTCGATTCTCAGTTAGAGCGTCTTCTGTGTGGCAACATGCGTGAATGGGTGTTCCTTCGGTGAAGGTTGTGTGTTAGGCCCGGCAAGCCAGCACGTAAAAAAATCTACTGCCAATCATTAGCGGACCTGAGTTCCGCTGTGGCGACCCCTAACTGGGTAAAGCCGAAAGACACAAACAAGTAGGGAGTGTGGGGGACAGTGGGTCAAAAAACAATGTTATTTCTTTGTTTCTGTTTTAAGAATATTGCATGTGTCAAGGTTCTTTCTCTGTGCATGCGTACTAATGTGTTGACGTCCAGTTTGTCGACCTTTTGTCAGTGATTCTGAGATTGATATATGGGCTACTCAACTAAATTCAGCATGGAAGGAGATGGTCAACAGACCATGCTGCTTTGCCAGGGAAGGTCTGCACCTCTATCCTCTAGGCTTTTGAATATTAGCTAAAATATTGTCCTTCCCCATAGTGCCTTTTTTTAAGCAATGCCAAACTAAAAGTAAATTAGACACAGCAAATTAAAGCCAGGAAAATCTTAAGGTGTTGCTGTTCAATGGTAGAAGTCTTAGCAAAAAACTTCACTTTCTACAAGCTCTCCTTACTTTGGAGAATGCTGATGTCTGTGGGGTTACTGAGACATGGTTTAAACAGCTGCAGGGAGCACACCAGCAATGCAAGGCTATAATGCCTTCCACACATTTAGACCAGGTACTACACAGACAGGGGATTAAGGTAGAGGTGTCTCCATTTACATAAAAAATAAATATGCTTTAAGGCCGGTCAAACAGGACAATGCACTTGAGCTCTCCACATTCAAATCCCCATAGGCAGGCAAAATCCTTTACCTCTTCCTTGAAAGTTATATGTCCCCCTTTATGACCCAGGAAGGAAACCTATAACATGTATTTAAACTTATTGGAAACACTCACCATCCAGCCCAATACCATATTCATGGGTGACTTTAATTACCTCATTATTAACTGGGAATCATATATGACATCAAAAATAGAGAAACAGTGATTCCTGGATTTTGTAAACACAAACTCCTTGGACCATATTGTCAGACACTGACGAGGGTTGCAAGCAAACTGGATCTGGTCCTCACTAACATGGGAGAGTGATAGTACAATGTCTTCTTTGGTAAGGTCACCCCACAAAATGATGTTCTTTGAAGTAAAAATTAAACGTGGAACCCCATCTAACCCTGGAATTTTCAGGAACTACTTTTAAGGCT